>NC_081408.1:136764645-137064645 GCF_030272615.1 Cryptomeria japonica | reverse complement strand
TAATGGTGCAGAGATCACAATCCTGGGCGATGCAAATCCCTTTGCATTTTGCCATAATATCAGCCATCAACCAGAGATTACCGTTCCTAATAATAGAGAAGCCATTTCCTCCACATCATATATAAATCCCGCCTCTCTTGCCAGTTCAAACACCCCTATACCCAAGCAAGAGAAGCTTAAGATGAAAGTAGCAGAGGAAGGTCCTGGAGAATACAACTTGAGTCAGCTCTTTTGTGTGGGACAAATGCCCACTTCTCCTAGAACACATGGTAAACCACAACAGTTACTCCAAAAACCCATAGTCACGCCCGCATGTGCTTTGACGCCTTTCGTCCTTGGAAAGAGTCAAGAGGAAGAAACCCAAGATGAGGACCTAGCGGACTGGATCTATAAAGATCCCATCACCACTGACAAACCGCAAGTTACACTTCCTATGGAACAGTATGGTAAAGGCCTCCTCATTATGCAGAGAATGGGGTATGATGGTCAGAGTGCTTTGGGATCCTGCCAACAAGGACGACACGAACCTCTACTACCAGAATTCAAGCCCAAAGGTAATACAGGCCTAGGCTTTGAAAAAGAGATCCTTCCTAAACTTAGATTTAAAGGCAAACCTAGCAAACCATTTTGCCCACCTACTGCAAAGAGGACACCTTTCATAATCAAAGCGCCATCAAGCATTATCCCCACTGCCCCATCGAGGCTCACAACTCCACCGCAACCATCACCAATGTCACTCATCCCATCAAACGAACTCGTAATTCCATCAGCGACACCATTAGCAGCAGCAACTGTATCAGAACCCGCAGTAGCATCTATGGCACCAGCCATTCCAACAGAAGCCACTAAATCAACACCGTCGATACTTCCAGTGACAAAACCTTTAAACCCCATCACAGTTCCTGCAGCACCGATCACCTCAAAGGTACATAAACCAATCACACCTGCAGTATTCAACTCCAGCGACATCCCAGTATGGTATAGCAATCGGATGCTGGAAAGTGATTCAGAGACCGACTCACATGAATGGGAATTTGATTCTGTACAGCTTAACACTTCAGATGAGGAAGACACGTCACCACCTCCGCCACGCAAAGACATTCCTATTTACGGAGAAGCACAGATAAAGACCACTTGGGTACCTGAGCTGGAAATATCTTCCACAGACCCTACGTCTCATCCTACGCCTGATTCTGACAGGGAGAGTACCATCAATGACCTTCACCACATTGTCTTAACCCTCACTGATACATCTCCGGCACTTAACCTAATCGATGAAGTAATGCCCATTATCCACCCTGAACTCATCGAATGGAACCAACCAAATCCCCCATGTCTTGACTTCTTCCAAAACGATGAGGCTATCATTGACTTTTTGGAATTAAGGGATAATCTACCAAGCGGGGATCACAAAGCTGGATTCACCATTGAACTTAATAGCGCAGCATACTTCCGGGCGAATGCCAAACCTTTCAGCTGCAAAAATATAACAATAAAACATGGATCTACCAGTGAAAACCACACTGTGGCACTATTTGATCCGACAAAAGTAAAAAGAAAGAGCGTATCCAACGGTGAAAACCTCTCTGAGGCACCTGAGGATGAAGGGTTTGACATCCTCCCTGCTAGTACACAACAGGAACGATCAACGATTTTCATCGAGGAAACCAAAGAATACAATGTGGGGACTCCTGAAAATCCTCATATCATACATCTGGCATCTCTTCTCACTCCAGAGGAACAACCTAAATTTATAGAGTTCTTCCAGAAGCGTCAGATCAACTTTGCATGGTCATACGCAGACATGCCTGGGCTTGATCCTGATTTAGTCATGCATCACCTCACAGTAGCAAAAGGAGCCAAACCTGTCAAGCAGAAGCTTCGTAAGATGCATCCTCAGATTGCCGTGCTAGTCAAAACAGAACTCAAGAAACTCCTGGATGTTGGTTTCATTAGACCAATTGATTATGCAGAATGGATCTCCAACATTGTACCAGTTGGCAAACCAAAAGGGGGCATCCGCATTTGTACAGACTTCAGAGATCTAAATAAAGCATGTCCTAAGGATGACTTCCCTCTACCAAATATCGACATCATAGTAGATTTGACAGCAGGACATGCCATGCTTTCACTCATGGATGGCTTTTCGGGATACAATCAAATAAAGATCGCACCAGAGGACCAACATAAGACAGCCTTCACATGTCCATGGGGCACATACTGCTGGAATGTAATGCCTTTTGGTCTAAAGAATGCAGGAGCGACCTATCAAAGAGCAATGACCACCATCTTCCATGACATGATGCATACTATAATGGAAGATTATGTGGATGATTTACTAGCAAAATCACTTACTAGAGAAGGACATCTTCACATCTTAGATAAAATCTTTGATAGACTGGAACAGTACCATGTTCGACTCAACCCAAAGAAATGTGTCTTCGGAGTGACCTCCGGGAAGCTTCTAGGATACATTGTCTCAAGCAAAGGTATTGAGGTCGATCCAGCAAAGGTTAAGGCAATAATGGACATGCCACCTCCAAAGAATATCAGTCAGCTAAGAACACTACAAGGACGGCTTCAATCTATCCGCAGATTCATTGCACAATTGGCTGATAAGTGTCACCCATTCACACACCTGCTACACAAGAACATCCGCTTTCAGTGGGATGACAGATGCCAGCAAGCATTTCAGGCGCTTAAAGACTATCTCATGAATCCACCATTGCTGATGCCACCAGATCCAAGTAGACCATTATTGCTCTATATCTCAGCAACAAGTACAGCATTGGGTGTACTACTGGCACAACATAATGCAGAAGGAAAAGAGTGTGCTATTTACTACATCTCTCGCACACTTGTGGGCTATGAACTCAATTACACACCTATTGAGCGAGCTTGCCTAGCAGTAATCTTGGCAGCCACCAAACTAAGGCACTATCTGTTAACACACAAGGTACAACTCATTGCAAAGATTGATCCACTCAAGTATTTACTCAGCAAAGCAGCATTGACAGGTCGCTTAGCTAAATGGGTAATGATTCTAAGTGAATTCGACATCGAGTATGTGGACCGTAAAGCTATCAAAGGTCAGGTCATTGCAGATCAATTGGCCGATGCACCACTCATAGGCGATCATCCTCTCATTTCCAATTTTCCAGATGAAGAGATATTCATGCTCACAGAAGTACAACCATGGAAGCTATATTTTGATGGTTCATACACTAGGCACGGCTCGGGGGCAGGCATTCTGTTTATCACACCTCAAGGTGATAGCATCCCGAAGTCTTACAGGCTCACATTTCTATGCACAAACAACATAGCAGAGTATGAGGCTTTGATCATAGGACTTAGGCTAGCCATACAATGGAAACTAAAAGAACTACAAGTATATGGCGATTCTCAACTAGTCATTCGACAAGCAACAGATGAATATCAGACCAAAGATGATAAACTCATGCCATATAAGCAAATGGTGGACAATCTAAAGGCATCATTTACTACTATCACTTTTGAGCAGATACCAAGAGATCAGAATCGAGCTGCTGACGCTATGGCTACCATCGCATCTCTACTAGATCTTCCACAGAATTCAACACGCTACGAGTTCTTGGTAGAACAACTTTGGATCCCTGCTTATGATATCCCTGAATCTGAAATGATATGTTGCCTTGTTGGTTCTGAATCCCCATGGTACGGTGAGTTCTACACCTATCTTCGCGATCATACCCTTCCTCCCAACCAATCGAATAACCAACGTAAAACCTTCATTCGCCAAACTGCTCGATATACCATTATTGCCGAAACCCTATACCGACGCGGTCTTGATGGTACTCTCCTTCGATGTATAGAACAAGGTGAGATAACAAAGGCTTTGGAAGAGGTACATGAAGGAATTTGCGGGACTCACTCAAGTGGTCCGTCACTAGCCAAGAAGATCATGCGAGCTGGATACTATTGGCCATCTATGGAAAAGGATTCCTACTACTTTGTCAGGAAATGCAAGAAATGTCAAGTTCACGGCGACCTGATACATGCACCAGCACAGGAACTACAACCAATCACAACACCATGGCCTTTTTGTCAATGGGGCCTTGACCTTGTGGGTAAAATCCATCCATCTTCATCCAATGGCCATAAATTCATTATTACCGCCACCGAATATTTCACCAAGTGGATCGAAGCTGTTCCACTTACCCAAGTCACCGGCAAGCAGATCGCCTCATTCATCCTCAATTACATCATCTGCCGGTATGGTGTACCCATGTCCATTGTCACAGATAATGGTCTTCCTTTCAAAAATCAGGATGTCCGTGAGCTTTGTGAGAAATTTCATATCCAACACCGCTTTTCCACTCCCTATTACCCACAAGGCAATGGTCAGGCCGAAGCATCCAATAAAAACATATTGAGAATCCTAAAGAAGACAGTCAATGATGCCGGCCGTGATTGGCATGTTCAATTGAATCCAGCGCTATGGGCATATCGAACTAGCATTCGGACCCCTACAGGTGCAACTCCTTATTCATTGGTCTATGGTGCTGAAGCTATCTTACCTATTGAGGTTGAGATACCATCATTACGAGTTTCCTTGCATAATCTCATCGATGATGAAGCATACAGAGTCTCACGTCTTCAGGACTTAGAGTTACTTGATGAGAAGCGACAAGCTGCATACAACCATCTCAAAGCCTATCAGCAGCGCATGAGCAGAAGCTACAATCACCGAGTTAGACCTCGTACATTTGAGGTAGGTGATCTTGTTCTACGAGAGAATCCTCGCAACCAACCAAACCGAGAACATCAGGGCAAGTTTGAATCAAACTGGCTGGGCCCATATGTTGTCACTGCTGTATTCGGGTCCGGGGCATATCAGTTGGCTACATCAGACGGAGAACCGCTCACAGATCCAATCAATAGCATGCACCTCAAACGGTTTTATACCTAAGGTGTACAGAGCATCAGGCTCCCCTGCATATCAGAAAATACCAAAAACATTCAGAAAAATGTCCTAAAGAAAATACAAAAAACATTCAAAAAAGTAAAGAAAAAAAATCATGCATCCAAACAGTGAACAACCACTCCGGTGGCACCTTGGGTAAGTGCGATGGCGAAAACCTAGCAAACAGGTGCCACTCGTAAAGGCAATGGCTCCAGTATCTTCCAGGCTCGTTGCGATCCCATTCATACATACACACATCCATCCATCTCACCATGGCTTGTTATAAATCTACAAATCCAAGAAAGTACTACATGCATCCTGCATCCCGCTTTTTCATAAATCATGTCCAACTTGGGGGCAATGCCCTTACAATCTAGATGATGGAAGTGGATTCTACATTACTGGTGATTCATTGGCAAAAACATTCAAAAATGACTCACAAAATCCAAAAAAACATTCAAAAACTATTACACAAAATCCAAAAACATTGAAAAACCCATCGAAAATCACACAAAAACATGGCAACACCTTGTACATATTCATCCGATCAGATACAAAACAAACATTGACAAAATACTCACACAAATGACCACTTATCACTCGACCAACACAATCAACATCTACAATCCAAACTGTCTTAAACAAGGATGCATCCTTCCTTACCAAAACAAAGACAAGATGATGTTTTCTTTGACAAGAAAATTATGTTAAGCTATCAAATGCTTGGTTGATTCGTGAGTAATTCATTTGTTTATCTGTATCGGGATCTTTTCAACATTGTTTTGTATCGTTTGTGCATTATTTCCGATGAAGTTTTGGGGCATGTACTAATGGTGTCTATGTGGGAAGTTCACTAAGCTATGTGATCATAGGCAAAAACACAGTCATAGATCACTACGGCTTGCTGACTACAGCATATACCTCGACCATATGAGCATGAACCATTACCAAGGATCCATATTCTTTATTCTTTATGTATATATTGTTTGTTTGCAGGTACAATTCTCTTTCTTTGGTTCCTCCTACCTCATCCAAACTGGATAAAGGTTTTATCTCTTATTACGGTATGCACTTGTCTCAGGATATGATCAGCCTAAGATCAAGGAGGACGTTCCAAGTCATGCATGAAAGGAGATAATCCTTATCTGTTCCGCAAGCAATACTCAGGTCAACTTGATCCATTATATCAAGTTGCTTGTATTAACTTGCTATATAAAAATCCATGTAAGAAATACTCTAGTCATCTTGAATCTTTATGTCAAGTTGCTTGTATTTTCTTCCAACATTTTAAAGCTCAATGATGAAAAATAAAGCACCATGGATCGTCATTCCATCTCATCTGTATATATTGCATTTCGTTGCATTCCACCCATCCATACATTCCTAATAGCTGCATATCATGCATACGTAGTCATAATAATGCATACTCTATTTTCCTCTTCTTCCATAGGAATGAGTCATAGGTTTTCCATATCTTCTATCTAACATCAAATCCCCCCTCACCCTCCCTATCTTGATCATCAACATCATCCTAATCCCTTCATCGCTTCCCATCCTCACTCATCCACAAAATTAAGCCAGTTACTCTGTCTACACAGATACATCGACTCCCACACACCTAGACTATCAACAGATACTCTGATCAAGTATCTTCGGGTCTCAACAGGTAATCGATTATGGTAATCCTAGACTACATCAGGCATTTATCACAATGACCTAGTCTCAACGGGGTTGCCATGATTCCCCACAACCATCCATCACACGCACATCCTATCAATTGATCAACCAATCAAACACAATCCAACGGACAATTACATCAATTGTCTACGTCTCAACGAGTATTTTGCTTCATATACCTTGACTTCATCGGGCAATTACATCAATTGTCTAAGTCACCATCAGGTCACTTTGATTCACTTACTCAGACTTTATCATGTCCAAGCGACCAACTGACATCAACTGTCACGCTTTGACTTGACCGGGGCAATTCAACCGATTGCACCAGATTGTCCAACCAATTTTGATCAATTGTATAGCATCAATCCAAACCCCACACTACATCTGCTATGTATCTCTTGCATGCCTCAGGGTACTCGTTGGCTTGTTGTTTCTTCATATTCACTCCATTTTCTCCCATTCTTTCATCATTAGTTCTAATTTCTTCTATTCTACCTCCCCTTCGCTTTTCATTCTTTTTCGAGAGATCGCCCGATTTTTCAAAAAAATTCGGCCCATCTCTCGAGGGGGCATACAACCCATTAAATTTACATTTTATGGGGCATTTCTTCACACCTATTTTTCTTTCTTTGAAACGACGCGATAAACCGCACCGTCTCAAAGAGGGGCAAATGTAGTCACATAAATCTGTCCACTTAATTAAATGAATACTTAGTATTTATTTGATTATTTAACCATCAATTAATAATTAATTAAATTAATATTTAATTAATTCATCTTAACCCTCTTCTCCTATTAATTAAATAAAATATTCAATTTATTTGATTTAATTCACTTAACCAAATTCAGACCATTAATTAAATAAATAAATCATATTTATTTAATTAAATCTTCTCTCACATTTAAATAAATTAATATTTATTTAAATCCCCCAAAATCCCACCTCTCACATTTAAATAAATTAATATTTATTTAAATCCTCCAAAATCCCACCTCTCACATTTAAATAAATTAACATTTATTTAAATCACCTTTATCCTCTACCCACTTGTATTTTCCTACAAATGCAAGTTGCACAATTATTTTAAATAAATCATTTATTTAAATCACCTTTATCCTCCACCCACTTGTATTTTCCTACAAAAGCAAGTTGCACAACTATTTTAAATAAATTATTTATTTAAAATCCTATTTATCCTCACCCACTTGAAACCTTTAATGGTTTCCCTTAAAGTAGTCAAACTTGATGGCTTTAAAGTCTTCAAACTTGATGGCTTCCTTCTATAGTCTTCTTAAGACTTTAATGGTTTTCCTTAAAGTCTTCAAGCCTTTAATGGTTTCCCTCAAAGTCTTCAAGCATTTTAAATGCTTTATCTTCATTTTTCTCATTTAAATAAATTAATATTTATTTGAATATTTATCCAAATGCAAATTACACCATTTAATTGAAATAAATGATTTTATTTTAATTGAAAATACCAAAATTTCTCCCACTTGCATTTTCCTACAAAATCCACTTGTATGCCTAAACCCCTTCTAAATTCTTCTAAACCCTTCCTAATTAGCCTAATCCATCCCCTAAATATTGTCACATTCCTAAGCAAATTGGAGTCACTTCTCAAAGACTCCAAAGTCTTTGAAAAGCAATTAATGTTTTGTGTGTTCAACAAATTAACCCTCAAAGTCTTGGATAACCTTTGAAAGCTTCCAACCTTCAACCACTAAATGGCTCAAAGTCTTGGATAACCTTTGAAAGCTTTCAACCTTCAACCACTTAATCCCCAAAGTCTCCAATAACCATTAATGGTTAATTCAACCCTCCCACATGGTTAAAACATTTGTTTTGACTCAACCTCTACCCAACCCAAAGGTCTCATCAAGACTTTAATGCTTTGACCATGATTATCTCTTAATCATTTGCACAAAGGTTTATTCTTGCATTAACTCCTAATCCAGTGGGTAATCTTAATTTAGACTTGACCCTTACCTTCTAGATAACCATGAGGTCTTCTCAGGCCTTTAATGCCTCCAACCTCTTCTCTCACCCCAATCCTATGTTGAAACTTGTCACCATTTTATTGGTGCCAATTGTGCACATGGATCCCCAACTTTCAATCCTGACCCTTGTTAAGATTGCTCAATCTTAACCCTTCATTTCCCTATTTCTTCTATAAATAGAACCCTTCTCCTCAAGCAAAGAGAAGCATTTTAGAGTATTGTTGTTATACTGGCATTAGCATAGAGCTTTTTCATAGAATCACTATCTACTCTAGCATAGTATTTAGCTTTTCATTTCATATTTGAAGCTTAGTATTAAATCTCAATCCTCCATAAGCATCCATAGTGCAAAAAGCTGCTGAGAGCTACACTCATTTGGGACTTGGAGAGGAGAGGAACAAGGGAGGAGCAACTATGAGCATCTTGATTAGCTATTTCATTTTATGTTTATATGCTTTCTATTTCATGCTTAATATCTCTCTTGATATGCCTGTTTAGGATAATCTTTTGTTGCTAACACTAACGTTTGTTTCTTGTGCTCTTGTGTGTGTTGCCATCAAACAGATTTTCTAATCCTTTTTGCAGAGCATCAATCCCTTTTGAAGTGGATTCAACTGAACACTCCTAGGCGAATTACAAATTCAAAAGACTGACGATACTCTGACTCGGGACGAAGTCGGTTATGACCAACACAATTAACCAAATGACCCGGTTCCAAGCAAACCTAGCAAGACGTGCTACTAAAATAGAAGCATTGATTACTAAATTACTAAAGGGCCGTACTCTAGCGTTAACAGGTAATTACAACATCCTCCCCAGTTGTCTTAAACATCTAGACAAACAAATTACATCTTAGATAAACACAAATGACATGATAGTTTTATAACAATAATCTAACCCTTGTTTTAAGAGATTGAATAATGATTAACCTCTAAACACCATTATAAAATTGATCAATATCAAATCAACGTTTATCATGCTTATGCCACCTTAATCCTATTTAAGCAACTAATTACAGCTTAACTTTAAAATAACTTACATTAAAAAAAATAATATTAAATATTATATGCTTCTTTTTTTTTTGATACTAAAAGAAATACATAACAAAAAACACATCTTAAAAAATAACTTTTAAAAAATAACATTTTTTTAAAAAAGTGGCGAGGGCGGGCTGTGCCCTAACCCTAGCCGAGGGAGTTTCCCCTGCGGCGGCGCCACTGCGGTGCCCGCAGGTCCGCGACGCCCTGCGGCTACCATGGCCCCTGCGGCCACCGCAGTGCCACGGCCACAGGTTCTCTACACTTGCAAGCGGGGAGAGCAAACGGGGGAACGAGCGGGGAAGAACTAACAGGGAGGCGAGCGGGGGAGGGGAGGAGGAGCGGGTGGAGCTCGGCTCCCCGCCCTCCAACCCCAAACAACAGTTCCATTTTTTATTAAAAAAAAATTCGCCTAGTTCGATTAAAAAAGCAAACGAAAACCCCAAACGCAGGGTTAACACAAAGCAATGCACAGAATGAATATAATATAATATATATTTTTTTTTTGAAGAGAAACATAGTTCAGTATTTAAACAAACAATAAACCCAACTCAAATTTGGGTTAAAAATTTCGGCTTGAATAAGATCCGATTTCAATGAATATATTTTGGTATGAAGTTTTCTCCGATGGTATTCATCCATTCCAAACACAAAAGGGGTTTTTTTTTCAAGCACCCAAACAGCAATGAGGAATGACACAAAATGCATATACAGTCACAGCCATCTTTTCTCCATTTCTTTTGTTTCTTTTTCAGAATAACCAAAATATCAAAATGGGGGAAGATTTCCAAATAACAGTTCAAGGTTTTCCTCCAAACACATTTCTTATGGTTTTAAATGCAAATACAAGATACACAAGAGACCTACCTCCCATTAGCATTCGTGGCATGAATCTGAGGAAGAGCTCCACCTGCAACTCCAAGCAAGAAAGAAAAAACTCCATTTTCTCCCACATTTTCCCCCAAAAAGAAAACCCCCAAAATGTCTCCAAAACTAGGTTAAAAAGTGAAACCCTAATTTTGCCCTAATTTTCAATTTCGAAATTAGGCATTTATTTTTAAAATAAACTGGATGAAAAATGGAAACCTCTTATTCAATCCCTCTTATTCATTTTTCCTTTAAAATTAAAAAGCTTCCATTTCTTATTGCATTTTTTTTTTTTTAAATTTTAATTTCTCACTACAAATTTTAGGCCTACTTCTTATTTCGAAACTTTTGACCGGGTAAGGCAGTTGATTAATTTAATTTTCTAAAAATCAAACTTTTATACTATATCGACTTTACAAGTAAAAAAGAAATAATTTCGTTTAATAATAATAATTTACCCCTTTTTTCTTCCAAAATGCGGAAATGAGTAATTTATTTCTATCTCCCAAATGACTTTAAAAATTTTCCTTTCTAAAACGCATAACTCAATAAATTCGTTATTTTACAATTAGCTATTAAATTAACTCGCTATAACATAATAAAGTGACATTTTTAAATAAATGACTAATCTAATGCAAGAGTTTTATTTATTCTAATTTCTCAACTACAAATGCGTAAATGAGCACACTAACCCCAGTTAAATACCTTAAGCTTGCCACGATAATAATTTAAAGCAATCTCTTAAATTAATGATTAATCATATAAAGGAAGCTACCCATTTAAATTTCTATATCTCTATTGTGTACGCCTACTCATTAATTTTGAATTTAATACTTAGGATAACAAACCTCACTTACCTCGCGCAAGGCACGCAAATTGAGGAAGTCCTCCAAATCTCTCGACACGCATCCCAATGAAAAGAAAACCCCACGAATCCACACACGATGCTCACCTAACCATGGCTAAGGCAAGACGAGAGTCATATGACCACCAAATCCGAATTCTAAAGATGAGAGAGACATACTCAACCTTGCAATCCCAAAGGAGATGAACCTTGCCCTAAGCGGTGTTGTACCTGCAATCTCCTACACCCATGAATTCATACAAGCATGCATATACATATACATATTCAATGAAGGCGTTAGCTCAAGATTTATCACAAGGGTTAGGAACAATTACATTTACACGAGAATCGATGCAAAAGCACAATAATAAGTATGCACAGTTATTTATAATATCTAAACTACACATTTCACCATGGTTACCCTACCATTCAAGAATGCCACATAGGAAGTCAATCATGGTCAAATAGGTTTTACAAGTCTAACTAGGGTATGGGCATTATAGATAACACAAATATCCTAGGAAGGCATTATGTACCCTCCTAAAGTCTTGCAAGGCATTATCCTTTTGTAACATAGGGTAAAAATCATATACAGAGACCTCTTCCTTAGTGAGCTGCCTAGGTATTCCTACTATCTCCTTAATACATGCCAAACAATATATAAGATATGACGACATGAAGAAATTCTTCTTAAACTGTTTGGCCATACTCAACTGCTCCGTCATGGAATCGACAATTAGCTATGTCCAATTGAGGTATTGCTTTCCTTCTAATACCAACTACACATAGCAATAAATCCAATTGTTAAAACTATAGGTGTCCACCGAGCCTTTGGCTCGGTACAACAGTAACATGAAATCATGAATTTGAGGAAGCATATGGTTCTTGTTGGGATTCTTGGGCAATCTGGAACCACCCCTTTTGGGAACCTTGAACCAATATTTTGCTACATTATTCTAGTGCTCGGTTCTATCTGCGTTGAACTTAGTGATTGACTGGGTGGGAGAAAACTTTGAGAACTGGTAATCAGGTAGTTTGAAAACAGAGGAAATTACCTCATGGTTAATGGCAAGGAGGGTTTCACCATTATCTCTCCTGATGGTTTCGGAAACTGGATTGTACCTAGCAATACATTCTCTAACCAGTTCTGGGCAAGGGATAGCTAGGGGGAAGGCTGTCGCCTCTATGAGACCACTACTCAGAACTTCCACACCCAAGGAACCTTCAATTCTCTTGAACACCCTTTCCTTTAAAACTTCAAGTTTTTCCCCTTTTAGGTTTGTATCACTGACTATGGCCTCTGTGCATGCAAGACTAAAAACGTTCCCAAAAAGGTGCAATGTGGACTTCATAATTCATAAATGACAAGCTTGTTTTTCTCAGCAAATTCTGTTATGAGAGAGGAAAAGAAGGTAAAAATCATTGGAGAGGACAGGAAACAAAGTCACCTTCACAGTTGAGAGCAATTTAATGACTACCAGCAAACAAACCTTCTATCCAAGAAAAGTGACTCCACGGCAATGAAGAACAAATTTTCAGAGGATTAATCCCTTCATCCCTTATAGCAAAAGAAATGATAAGTACTTATTAAGTGCATTAATTCCAATTGTTAGTTTAAATGTGCTGAGCTTGTGGATTGGACAACACACACACGCATTGAATGGATGGTGGCATTTTTTAAGTAACCGTCACTTCCTGAAATGATTACTTGCCTCGAGAACTTAAACAGTTGACATCACGCGAGATATGGTTTGCCCTTCCTCATACTTGGCAATAAGTGCACCATCAAATCTTTTAGCTCATGGGAGCCACCAGATTTGAACATGCATGAACATTCTGAACGGACTTCATTGGGGTTCAAGTAGTTCAAGGTGTACACCATGCCCAGGAAAACTCTTTTCTGAAAGGATTAACTATGTTAAGTGTTGTTGACCCTTTGAACCATGTTGAACATGTTGAACATGCCCGAACCATTTGAACTAGGTTCAAAGAGTTCAACACTTGGAGAGAGATGATATAACACATTACCGAGCACAACCAGTAAAAGAACCGCTGCAAAACACTTTGAGTGAATTTTAGTATGAAAACCTCCTAGACACCTAAGAAACTGCAGAACGTAAATGGACCTTATGAACCTGCTTCAAAATGGTTCAATGAGTTCACGGGGTTCAAACTGATCATTAAAACTTGGCATTTCAGATTTAAAGACAATCTACAAACGGATTAAGGATATGAACCGAGAAATTCCAAGAAAGACAAGGACTTCGAATAAAATTTTATAGGGTATATTACTCATATTATGAAGGATAAATGACATAGTAACAAACCCTCTTCTCTAGAGAATTCTGAAAAAAGGAATCTTCGATTACTGTTTGAAGTTTGGCTGCTAACAATTCTAGGGGTAAAGAAATTTTCACACCAATCCCATACACAAGCTCAAAAGGTTTCATTCTGATGGCCCTTTTAGGTGTAATTTTGGTTGCCCATAAGGCTTCATATACCTTCTTATGCCAATTTTGAGCATTTTTATCAACCAACTTCTTCATAATCGCCATCAAGTTCTTGTTGCTTGATTCTGCCAGTCCATTACCTTATGGAAAGTAATCGGAGGAATGTGAGAGAGAAATTTGATGTTCATAGCAAAACATAGTTAGTTCTTCAGAGGAGAAATACAATGCATTATTTGCAACAATCTTCTGAGGAACCCCAAAACGGACTAGAATGCAATCCTTGAGAAAGTTACACACGACCTTTGAATTCACCTTTTTAGTGGGAATAGCCTCCACCCACTTGGTAAAATAATTAGTTGCTGTCAAAATGTACATATGGCCAGCACTGGAATGAGGATTTATTGGCCCAATGTAATTAATACCCCACTATTTGAAGGGTTCATCTATTACTACAAGCCTTAAAGGCAGAGTGGCTAAATGTGGTTTCTCGGAAAAGAGTTGGCACTTTTCACATCCCTTAACATAAACATATGCATCCCAAAACATACCAGACTAATAAAAGCAATTTATTAGAATCTTAAAGGAAGTCACAGAGGATGAGAAATGCCCGCTACAGGCTTCATCATGATAAACTTCCAGAAGCTTTTGCTGTTGAGGCTTATACACACACCTTAAATAAGAACCATCCAAACCTTGTTTGTATAGAACATCTTGCCAAATAACATACTTAGCCACTTTTAACTTGAGATTCCTTTGCTCCTTGGTTGACAAATGACTTGGGTAGGTGTCATAAGTCAAATAGTAGGCTACATCAGAAAACTACGTATATTACAACCCGATAAACAGGGTCAATGGTAACTCTTTTTCTCTTTCCATCTTATTTTCTACTATTAATTTACATAAGCCTTGTCCTTTAACCGTCTTTGTAGGGCGAATGTCTAGATCATATTCTTGAATTTTTGTCACCCATGTTGCTCTTTTATTGAGTCCAACTTCTTGCTAAGTTAAAATGTTTTTCACTGCAGAATCTAGAACAAAAACCATAGAATGAGTGCAAAATGTAGTACCAAAATTGTTTCACAATTTTAACCACAACAAAGGCTTGTTTCTCTGATAGCGAATACCTAAGCTCATGCTTCTTGAGAGGAACACTCATGAATGCTATAGGTGCTTCAATCCCATATTCATCTACTTGTAACAGTATTCCCGACATCATATGCTTTGAGGCATAATAGTATATAATGAAATTAGTTTTGAAATCTGGGGTGATGAGAGTTGGCACATTAGCAACTGAACTCTTGATTCTTTCAAAAGCTTCTTTGGCTTCTTCAGTCCATTTGAAAGGATGTCTTTCGCTCAACTAGTTGATTATATGCTTGGTAGTTTCTACAAATTCAGGTACAAACCATCTTAGGAAATTCACCTGGCCAAAGAAAGACCTTACTCCAGTCCAGTTTGAAGGTAAGCTGAGATGTTGAATTACATTGACTCTCTAAGGATCAATCTTGACACCTTCTTTTGAAATGATATGCCCCAACAATTTGCCCTCAGTTACACAGAAAACTGACTTCTTTGGGTTCAAAGAGATTCCATGCTCTTGACAATGTTGCAGAACTGCCCTCAGATCTTTGAGATGATTCTTCCTCTCTTTAGAAAACATTGTCAAGTCATCTAGGTAAACAACAATAATTCTATCACGAAAATCCCTAAACGAAGAATCCATGGCCCTTTGAAAAGTTGCTCTGGCATTTATCAAACCAAAGGGCATACGATTATATGCAAATGTTCCCCATGGAGTGATGAATGCTGTGTTGTGCTACTCATTCTCTGCGACACTAATTTGATTGTAACCAGAAAAACCGTCTAACATTGACATCATTTCCGACCCAGATACTGTCTACAAAATATGATCCATATTGGGTAAAGCATAGTTATCCTTAAGACTTGCCCGATTCAAATTGTGAAAATCTACACAAATCCAAATTTCCGCATTCTTCTTCCTCATAGGCACAATATTGGCTACCCAGGTAGAGTGGTGAATTGGATATATAATTCTGGCTTGAAGCATTTTATCTACCTCTTTAAAAATTGTGTCTGCCATCATGGGATTTAAATTTCTCAATTTTTGCCTGAAAGGAGAAACACCAGGCTTCAACGGAATTTGATGTTGAAAATTCCCATTCCTGAACTCCTTCAAATCCTCATAGGACCAAGCGAATACATCAATGTATTCCTTCAGTAGCCCACTAAGTATTCATTTTTCCTCAGAAGAGAAACATTTGCCAATTGTTACCATTTTAGGATTAGATTCATCACCAAGATTAATCTTTTCACAACTTTCTTTCCTGCCATCCTCAGGAGCTTTCTTGCCTATGTACACATCATTTCGGGTGAAAAACCTCTCTAGAGTCACTAGCCCTCTCAAATTTTTTTTCCCTTTAAGCTGAATAAAATTCTTTTCAGAATCAATACCTGGATCTGGACTAAATTCCTTGCAACTATCTTCAGAACCTTTGAAATATGATTGGGAAAATGAACGAGTGCACTCTAGAAAGTCTTTGATCTAAGCATCAGTATCAAATACTTGCCAATGGTTTACATTATCAGGGACACTAGGCCTATAGATCATTTCAATCCTATAAGAATCATCCTTAAAGTCTGGGTGTGGTAACAAAAGAGAAGCTGAAACGGCCAACGAATCTGCCCTAGTGTTTTGGTCCCTTGGTATAGCTTCAATTGAGAAAGCATAAAAAAACTCTATCTCATCCCAAACCCTGTTTCTGTAATGTTTCAATCTATCATTCTTAACTGAATAGACATTTCTTACCTGTCTGACAATCAGCTCCGCATCCCCTTTAACCTTGAGCAGTTTAATACCCTTACACTTGACTTCATTTAATCCTAACAGTAATGCCTCATACTCTGCAGTGTTATTAGTATTCTTGAAATCCAACTTGAAAGAAAAAAGAAAAATGTTACCATTAGGGGACAACAAAACTACTCCTGCTCCAGAGCGAGAGTTGGCGCAACTTCCATCAAATTCGATCTACCACAATTCGCCATGCTCATCAATTGCTTCTTCAAATTCTTTTTTATTAGGTGCAAGGATGAGATAGTTTCCAAATTCACATTCTTGGAACAAATTTCTAGGCTTTGGGATTATCAGAGGGAAAGACTGTGTATTTATTTTTTGGTTCGGGTTCAAGTTTGATTTTCTATTTTCCAAGTGGAATGATAGCTTCTGACTAGTCCATCATAATTTCACCTCCAAGCTCTTTATAGAAAGTTCTACTTAAGAGCATCCCATAACTTGCAGGAATGTTAGCAACCAGAATAGTCAATTTTACCCTTTTATCAGGACATGCCACTAGCACTGCCTGAGCATCTTTTACCTGTCCAATAAGAGGGACCTGCTTCCCATCCATTGAATAACATCTCCCAAATGTCTTAGTGAGTGCTAAACCTAAAGACCTAGCAACAGATGAAGGCATTATGTTATCTAATACTCCTAAATCTATTATACAATTGCTAAGCTTCTAACCATTCAGGAGAAGGAATATGTAAAAAGGTTCAGGTTTCAGAACCTCAATGTCAAGCCTATCTTCAGCATTGTGAAAAGCACAGGGATTAACCAAATCAATAGAAGGGCATGCACCAGATGCAATTTTCTCAGCAGTAAACAAATCAGTATCACCCACACATTTATGCACTAAGGACTCTGAAGAAGAATCTCCTTTCACATACTTGACGAGTTTGTCTAGTTCCTTCAGGTTCAATTTCAAATATTCAGCAGTAGAAAGTTGAACAGTTAAAGCTTTACAAAATTCAATTATATCAAAGGAGGAGAAAGAAGAAGAATTATTTTTACTTTCAAGATTTCTTTGTAAAATCTTAACTTTGGAAGTCTTAGTATGAGAGGAAAAATCATTACTTGTGGGGTCTTTTCCTTTGAAATTAGCTTCAGAAGAGCTTGCAAAAGGAGCAGGTTGAGAGGCACATTGATTTCTTGTAAGGATTGCACATGTAGGATCTTCAAGGGTTGCCAAAATATTACCACCTCTTTCTGAATCTAACTCATATTCAAGTTAGAATGATCCAAAGTTGCCAGGTACCTCTTGAATTTTCTTTGCTTCAGTGAACTCACCTAGTTCATCCTTTGTGTTTTTCATTTGAACATGTCTTATCATATCAGGACAAGAACCCCCATCATGATCTATAGTGAGGTGAAAAGAGTACATAGCACCCTTATCAGGTGGGGCCTCTATTCACAATCTTTGCAGGGCAACATGCAATTGCAAAGATCATCCATAATTATACTGGTTTGGTTGTTTTCTGCTTATATCTTGGTATGGCTGTGGGTAGGAAACTCTAGGTTTCAGTATCTGCCTCTTCAAAGCAATCATGTCATTGACTAGCCTTTGAACAACTGGGTCAGTTGAAGAGGTGGAAGCTTGAGGTTGACCTTGAGGAGTTTGCAAATCCTTTCTCCATTTCTCGGCTGTTATTAGGTCATCTTCAAGTTCTATAGCTTGATTTTGTGTAGTATCAAGATCAACGGGCCTACTTCTTCTGAGATGGAAACCAACATCGGGAGGCATAGAGTTTAAAAAGAAACATTGTTGATTGTCAGCAGTTGGTCTTTTAGCTTGAGGAATTTTATGGATAATCTTATTATACCTAGCTACATAGTCCCTCATTAGCTCATGAATTTATTTTTTCATTTGTGTAAGTTGAGCCAATAGTGAGTGCTCGTCATTAGCACTCTTGAACCATTTCTCAAAAGTAGTTTTCATTGTTTGCCAATCAGTTATAGATCTCACTTGTAGATGAATGAACCAATCTGCTGCCCCCTCGGTAAGGGTTTGAGCAAAAATCCTAATAGCCACATCCTCATGTTGTACTACCAATATCCCAATAACTACATTAAAATAATTCAAGTGTTCTTCAACTGCGACTTTTCCATCCCCATTAAACTTAGGTAAAACATCCCTTGCCCCTTTGGAAAGTGGATTATGGGTTCCGAGGGCAAGAGGTCCAACTGCAGCACCCCGTGGTTGGGCCATAATGAAAAGAAGGTAAATAGTTACAAGGGGGAGGGGATTGAACTCTAGTAAGCATTAGTTCTTTCCAGTGGCTGGAAGAGGAAGGTATAGAAGTGGTTTTGGTAGGAGAGGAAGGTCTACTTTTAGCATTCCTCTTGGGAGTGAAATTTATGGCAAATGATAACCCTTGCAATTCTTCAAAATAACTATCAGTTACTCCTTCTCTCCTTTGTGATCTGGTATAAGGATGAGAATCCAGTGTTGTTGTCCCTAGGGTTTCTAAGATCTTTAAACAATTCTTTCAACCTTGACAATATTCCTGAGTTATGGAAATTTGTCTAAGACAAAGCAAACCTGCTAATATTGTTGATTATGAGTTCAATTCTAACATGCTCATAGCACGGTGGTCTATTGAATGTTCAACATTTTTCCCCAGTAGAGTCGCCAAAAATATGTTAGTGAACGGATTTTTGCCTTTCTTCAAATTAATTAATTTCACACTTTGCCGCCTTCTTTAAAAGACAAAGTTTGACTAAACAGTTGGGTAAGTGTAGCATATACTACTTCCCTCTGAATTTTTGATAGGTACAACTCCCTCCATTAGTTATTCAAGGAATAATCTAATTAATTTTGATTGGTATGCTTTTAACCTAAAAGCACGTAAGGCTACCTACTTCATTCTTAGATGAGAGGCTAATGATTTATACATATTTTAGAGAAAAATTGCTCTTCAAAATGCTTCAACATGAGAAATGGAAATGATCGAAACAAAGTTCAAATCACCAGTTTAACAGTTCAGAAATAAAAATAGATGAGAGAAATAAAATCTCTTTTCAAACACATATCTTTTAAAATCTTACAGGAAGGAGTCCTGGAATAATAATAATATCCTGCATTGGAAAGGCGATCACTGTCATTTTGTTAGATCAATACATGTAAAGATATATCACTACACAGATTCAAAACTCAAAGGTTTTCCTTCTCCCAGAGACAACCTGATCTTTTATATATATATTTTATGCGACAAAGACACAACAATACATGTATAAATCCTTTTCAATTTCAGATTTCTTAAGTCTGATGACTTCCTTCAACAAAACAGAAGTTCTAAAGTAGAAAGAAAAACTAAGTAAACTAACAAAATTCTAATCAAAATCTAACCCTTATTCCATCCATCTTAGTCTAATTTATAGTCTTTAGAACGGAGGAGGTCTCCCTGAAAACTTGACCTCCTCTTAATCAGTTATGAAAACCAACAAAGTATATTTGGGACAGATGTCTCGAAGTCATTTGCATAAGCATGAAAAATACATAAAAATAGAGCCTTAATCAACGCGTTATGTTGCTTTCCCATTGTCATCTTCTGCTCCACTTTCCTGGGCATCATGGGCAGTTGCAAGTTCCTGGATTATTGATTGGTTTGGATTCTTCATAGCATTGAGTTTTGCCTTTGCAACTTCTTTGTTCCATCCATGCTTCACCATCTTTTCGGTATGCTTCGATAACTGATCGTTACTGACAAACGTCATGGACTCGGTCCGGGTGACTTGTGTTATATCTTCACGGGTGAAATTTCCGATAGCTTTAATTTTCTCCATGTATAGCCTAAAAGCCTTTATTGCATCCTGTGTGTTCAGCCCACAAATCCTCAACTACCAATCGTGGTCCGGATTAACCACTTTGTTGTCATTAACTAAACTGCATTGGAGGTCTTGAAGTTCATACACAAAAGTCTTGGCATCAAAAACCACAGATTTGAAGGTGAGTACCCACCACATTATGAGCTTCTTTAATACGAAGAGTTGGAATTCATCTGTTACCAACTTGATTGAATGCTCTGTCAGGAATCTAGTAGCTCCATACTCTTCTATTTTAGTGAATATAGGCAAGACATTCTCCCATTTATGTTCCTCTTTCTCCCATGGCGAAATTTGGTTCTGAATTTCTGCTATGAGATTCTGTATCTCATCACATAATTTTTGGGAGCTTGTGATAAATTTTTCTTTGTCTTTAATTACTCCTTCTATCCATCTCTCCATAGCGTCTGCAATGCTTTTATCTTGTTGAAATTGACTCATTAGCTTTTTATTTTCTGGTGAAGTAGGATCAAAGTTCTCCATAGCGTGGGATATGGGAAGCGCTCCAAAGCAACCGATGCTATCAATGAATTGAGCGAGAATGTTTATATGTTGTTTTAGCTCTCTCTTCTCCCGCCCATATTTTTATGGCATGGTCAACATTTTCTTAGCCGATACCTAGAAGAAATGATTATCTGAGTCCCTACTCATATTTTTGAGATCCTCCTTGGTGATCTCAAAATCCTCTGCACTGACCTCCTTATCTTCATCCTTGGGCTTGTATGAGGCAATCTTGGCAACCCACTTTCCAGTTCCTTCATTGTTATTCAGTTGAGCAGTTGTTTTGAACCTTTTTGTCTTGAGGCCCTTCTATGTGTACTTAACTACCATGTCCTGAATTAGAATGGTCACGAGAATGAAACTCCATTTTTTGTTTACCGAAGTGGTCAACCACGTAGGAGTTGCACTTGAACTGGCTGTTCCCCTGATCACTTTAGAGGGTGGCATCATGGCTATGGTAACCACATGGGAATCCATGGTGTTACAATATCACTATCAAGATCTTCAATTTCAAATATTTGAGCATCAAGAATTTTATCCTTCACCTTCATATCCTTGGTTTGGTCCATTCTTTTCTGCGCAACACTTGGTGACCTGGTATGTCAAGGAGTAGGGATGTCTAGAGCTGAATTAGGCTTGTGCTTCATATGAGATGGCTTTTTGTCTTTACCTGCATGAACAAGCATAGAAGCAAGATTAGAAAAACACTTTGGTGAATGTAGAGTGGCCTCACTATTTCTCGCAAATTTAGACTTGGCTCCTAATTTTTTTGCTCTCTTCCTTCCAACCCATTCTGTGGTTCTCTCCAAAACCCCTTTTTTTTTTAGCTATATATCATCCTCTTCTTCCCCATCCTAGTTGATACAAGATACTTCGGTTTTAGCTTGGACTAAGTATGCAGGTTCAAACAATTCTAGATAATCTTCTTCTAGCCCATTTATGTCAAGCTTTACCTGCAGCGAAATGACTTGCTCCAACACCATTCTCATGTTTTCTCTTTTGAACACCTTGAGTTCATCACTACAATCTTCCCAAAAGTCCTCTAATTGTGGAATTGGGAGATACAACATTAGACCAAGACTTCAGGATAAACCCTTATTGTCAAATCCTTTTCTTTCGTGGTACAGTGAGAAATTGAAGTTTTTCAAGTCCGCTCCAATACTCAAAGCATCTGACATTAAACTGTAGGATAAAATCCCCAATTGAATAGGAAAATGATCCTCCCATCTATCCCTGGGCTGAGCCTTCTTAATCACGGTAGCTAGCTACCTACAAATCTCTGCTAAAACAAAACAACCTGAACAAAAATGAGGAAGCTTGAAGGGCTCTTCCTCAAAACCGCCTACTCTTATGTAGCAAAAGCGAGGGAACTAGATAAAGAAGCTACCAAATCTCTTCACTAATGCTTGTGCATCCTCAGACATCCTCTTGGTTTTCTTTTTCTTTAATTCGTAACACAACTATCCCAGGAAGGCATTATGTACCCTCCTAAAGTCTTGCAAGGCATTATCGTTTTGTAACATAGGGTAAAAATCATATACAGAGACCTCTTCCTCAGTGAGCTACCTAGGTATTCCTACTATCACCTTAACACATGCGAAAAAATATATAAGATATGAGGACATGAAGAAATTTTGCTTAAACTATTTGGCCATACTCAGCTACTCCCTCATGGAATTGGCAATTAGCTCTGCTCAATCGAGGTATTTCTATCCTTCTAATACCAGCTGCACATAACAATACATCCAGTCATAAAACTATAGGCTTGCACCAAACCTTTGGCTCAGTGCAACAATAACATGACATCATGAATGTGAGGAAGCATATGGTTCTTGTTGGGATTATTGGGCAATCTAGAACCACCCCTTTGGGGAACCTTGAACCAATATTTTGCTACATTATTCTGGTGCCCGGTTCTATCTGCGTTGAACTCAATGATTGACTGGGCAGGAGAAAACTTTGAGAACTGGTAATCAGGTAGTTTGAAAATAGAGGAAATTACCTCATGGTTAATGGCAAGGAGGGTTTCACCATTATCTCTCCTGATGGTTTCGAAAACTGGATCGTACCTAGCAATACATTCTCTAACCAGTTCTAGGCAAGGGATAACTGGGGGGAAGGCTGTCGCCTCTATGAGACCACTACTCA
Source organism: Cryptomeria japonica (assembly GCF_030272615.1). Classification (NCBI taxonomy): domain Eukaryota; kingdom Viridiplantae; phylum Streptophyta; class Pinopsida; order Cupressales; family Cupressaceae; genus Cryptomeria; species Cryptomeria japonica. The sequence continues at coordinate 137,041,502 of NC_081408.1, read as the reverse complement.
GAACTTCCACACCAAAGGAACCTTCAATTCTCTTGAACACCCTTTCCTTTAAAACTTCAAGATTTTCCCCTTTTAGGTTTGTATCACTGACTATGGCCTCTGTGCATGGAAGACTAAAAACGTTCCCAAAAAGGTACAATGTGGACTTCATAATTCATAAATGACAAGCCTTGTTTTTCTCAGAAAATTCTATTATGAGAGAGGAAAAGAAGGTAAAAATCACTGGAGAGGATAGGAAACAAACTCACCTTCACAGTTGAGAGCAATTTGACGACTACCAGCAAACAAACCTTCTATCTAAGAAAAGTGACTTCGCAGTAATGAAGAACAAATTTTTAGAGGATTAATCCCTTCATACCTTATAGCAAAAGCAATGATACGTACTTATTAAGTGCATTAATTCCAACTGTCAATTTATGTGTTGAGCTTGTGGATTGGACATCGCATGCACGCATTGAATGCATGGTGACATTTTTGAAGTAACCACCAGTTCTCGAAATGATTACTTGTCTCGCAAACTTAAACAGTTGACATCACCTAAGATATGGTTCGCCCTTCCTCATACTTGGCAATAAGTGCACCATCAAATTTTTTAGCTCATGGGACCCACTGGATTTGAACACGCATGAACATTTTGAATGAACTTCATTGGGGTTCAAGTAGTATAAGGTGTACACCATGCCCAGGAAAACTCTGTTCTGAAAGGATTAACTATGTTAAGTGTTGTTGACCCTTTGAACTGTGTTGAACATGTTGAACGCACCCGAACCGTTTGAACTAGATTCAAAGAGTTCAACGCCTAGAGAGAGATGATATAACACATTGCCGAGCACGACTAGTAAAAGAACCGCTACAAAACACTTTGAGTGAATGTTAGTATGAAAACCTCCTAGAGACCTAAGAACCCGTAGAATGTAAATGAACCTTATGAACCTATTTCAAAATGGTTCAATGAGTTCACAGGGTTCAAACCAATTATTAAAACTTGGTGCTTCATATTTAAAGACAATCTACAAACGGTTTAAGGATTTGAAAAAAGAAATTCCAAGAAAGACAAGGACTTCGAATAAAATTTTATAGGGTGATTTACTCTTGTTATGAAGGATAAATGACGTAGTAACAAATTTCAAAATAGGACCCTATCAAGGTTTTGAAATGATAAGAAATTGAATTACAAATTTGAAAAAGGTCAAACCTAATGGATAGGGCCACCTTGAATAATATTTAGAAAACTGAAATGTGTTGAATTCGATTGAAATTTACATAAAATCCAAGTAAATTTAAAAATTAGGGTTTTAGGACCTAACCGTTGAATTTTAAAATTTTGAATTTTGGAAAAAGGAGGTAAATTGAAAACATGAATTTTAGGCAAGAAAACAAATTTGAAAATAGTTCCATTTAAATGTAAATCCAATTTTTGCACAAGTTCAAGTTGATTTTTGAAAATTAGGGTTTTGATAATTAACCACTTAATTTTGTAAATTTGATTTGTAAATTGAACAAGACAATGAAGAAATTGAATCTGACAAGCAATGCAATTTTCAGATCTAAAACAATAGATAGAATTTTTTGCAAAACACAAGTTCAATTTCAATTTTAACAATTAGGGTTTGATTGAATGAACCACTAAGTTTTGTAAATTGCAAGAAAATTTAACTTGTAAATGAAAAATATGCAATTATTTGGAATGCCAAGCATGTAAGACATCAGGTTTACCAAAATGTAATGGGTTGAAAAGGTGATGAGTGGAGATCAAATGGAAAGCTTTACTCTCCTCAAGAAATGAGTGAAAGTTTCACAAAGGATTCCCTTCAACTTCTCCCACACATTACATTTAAAAGAGGGGGATTGAATTCACTAGATCCAATCTCAATGGAAAGAGATTGAATGCTAAGTGAACTGACAATGAATTTGGAAAGTAAAGTAACCCTATTTTAAAATAGATATTTTGAATTAAGTGAATTGAGACTAAGCATGAAGATGACAAACAAATGATTATATCTTAAGATAGAGATGTAGGATGAAGCTCTGTACTTGGAATTAGCAGTAAAATATCAAGACGAAGCTCCCCTACAAATTTGAGCGAAAGTTATCATGACCAGGTTGAAAGTGTACTTGGTCCTCCAAAAAATCCATGCACCAAAAAGGGTTTTTTCATCTTGGAAAATGAAGCCTAAACCTGTAATTACAGTTGCATACTTGCAACCTACACATAAAAAAGAGAGGAAATGTTGTTGGGATTGGGAGTTTACGTTTAGGTCAAACCCCAGTTTGGAATTAACCAAATGATGAAAAATACTTGCAAGTAAATGAAAGGAAATGTCTGAAGTAGAATTAACCTCAAGAGAGGATGCAATTGAAATGCTGATAGAGTTTCTTCAAAGGATATGTGGAATAGAATGTCTTGAATGTTGATAGTTATCTCCTCTTTAATGATTGAATCCTTGACTTGAATGCAACACCTAGCCTTGAAAGGAGACTTAAAATGCTCAATGGATGCTTGGATTCTTGAATGCTTGAATGTTTGACAATGATAATTCTTGTTCACCTTACTTTCACTTATTGACCTTATCAAGCTTATGCAAATAGGTTGGGAAATTCCCCTTATATACTTACCAATTAGGGGTGTTTAACTAATTTCTTGTCTTAGGCCAACATAGGAAAACTTTTTCCTGCTCATGATTGACAAGCCCAATGCACAATTTGAATGAAGGGGGCCCAAAATAGGGCATGGATAGGGGAGCCTCTCCCTTGTTCTATGGGGGAAAAGGGCACCATGCCCCTTTCTTTCCCTAATTCAAGACATGAAGTGAGAGCAAGTAGTGCAGGGTGCAAGAAAATGCAAGTTTCAGGTGGTATGAGCATGTTTTGGGTCTCTAGTCAGGATTAGGGATTCATCCAACAATTTGAAGACCCAAATGTAGTTGAAAATTACAAGGTCCCAATTTTATGATGCTACAGTCAGAAGGCTAAAGACAATTTGAGTTTAGTCAAATGCCACAGACTAGATAGAGAAGACATGCATGAAGTTTTTTATTGGGACTTGCAATTGGACAAAGAAGACATAGGATATAGAGTGGTGAAGGCATTGGACAATTAGTGAAGACTCAAAAAAAGTGTTGTTACAATATATCATATCACACCATGTTAGTTGGACATTGTTATAGGGATAGCATAACACATTGTGTTTACTGCTATCGATGTTTCATAGGTCAACATACTGCATTGACCAAGGTTGCTTTGAAATTGCGATAGGTGAAGCACATAACATGCATAGAGTGCTATCGTTGTTTCACAAGTCAACAAACTACATTGACAAATGTCATTGAAACCATGACAAGTGCATAACATGTAGAGAGGGTTATGATTTTTTCATGAGTCAATAGACTATGTTGACCAAGGTCATTGCAAAACTATGACAAGCACATAAAACATAGAGAGTGTCATCACTATTTTGTAAGTTAACACTTTTCCTTGACCAAGGTGGCCATGAAATCATGAAAAGAACATAACACACCATGTTAGTTAGACTACAGAACATGCCAACTCAACATGCTACAAGTGAATCCAACATGAATTTCTTCTACTCATGGACAATTTGTGGGGATAGAGGTATGATGATTGGTCCCACCATCCACTATGTTGTTGAGTGAGATATGAAGATTAAGTGGACAATTAAAAACCATTTTTTAACTAATCTATGAAGCTAAGAGTATATGTATCAATTAAGATTTTTTTTAGTTTACAGAATTAACAAGAAAAGGAGTAAATATTGGACAGAGTTGCAGTTAAAAATTTATTTTTAAAATGGGAGTTGTATGCAAATTCAAACCAATTTGCAGAGTTGCTGAGAGTAGAAGAGAGGAAACATTTAATTTAGATGGTTTCCAGATTGAAATGAAGAGACAAGAAGGATTATTTAGTCGTTCAAGAAATCACTTTTGAGTTTCTTTTTGGAGGGAAAATTCCTACGGTGCATAGATGATCACAAAATGAAAAAGTGTGAAAAAGTGTAGTGGGTGGATGAGTAAGTGTGAGAAGTTGGTGTGCAAGTGAATAAAATATACCAAAATGGAGGTTACAAAACAAAGGAAAAAGAAGACGGTCGCATAGAAGTTGTTTCAAGAGGTGTACATAACATGATGCCAGAGAAGGAATAACACCGTATAAGTGATTGCATGTAGAATGATTAGATATGAAGAAGAGATAAAAGGGAACTAAAAGCCAAAGTAAAGAGAAAAAAATAGAGGACTAAGAAGGAAGAGAAAGGAGGTAAGAAACATACAACAAAGAGGTGAAGAAGATAAGGATAAATATAGCATACAAAATAGAGCACAAAAAAAGACCACATAGAAGAAAATCTAGAACATCTGCATTACACAATGGTGTGTAGAGGGTGTGTGTTTGCTGAATAGAGAAGAGAAGAGAAAATGTAGGAGCGAGAAGCACAAAGGTGAGAAGGTTGCTGTAGCGTCGTAAATTGTACGCACTCGCTAGGGTGGTACAATTTCACACCTAGTTTAGCACCCGCCTTAGTGCATTTTGCATTCTGCATTGCATTTCTCCTTAAGCACTTAATTAATCAAATTAATTAGGTCTAAGGTCTTATTTCATCATTCCCTACATCATAAAGTTGGGCCCTTTCACTAAAGTGCGCCCTTCGCATTTTATTACTCCAATACACCACTTAATCAAAAACCCTAATTAAGTCCTATTTCGAACTTGGGGGCTTGGTTTCGGGGTCTAAACATCTCGAAATCACCTGTAACTTTGGGATTCTCTCTAAAATCATCATATCCGACGGCCCTGAAAATTTGGTGAAAAGTTGTTGGGACCATGGCGCCCGTGCAACATGGTCCTGGACATTTTTCCCGAAATTTTGGGAGCATGATCCAATCATAAAATAAAGCTTAACCCCAAGAAATTGGCGGGATATTCAATCTCTAGGTCAGCCAATATACAAATTTACGACCTAGGGTTTCATACATAAAAGCCCTCTTTCCTCATTTGAAGGGATCCGATTTTTGTTTACAGGAACTTCATATGCAGCGAAAGGGCAGATCTTTGAAGACTTCAACAACATTCAACATCCTTCTATCAAGCATCTATCAAATTCATTTATTCATCCAATTAGGGCTTGGAAGACATTGAAGAACAATAGGAGATTACCGACTGAAGATTGGCTTGTACTCCTCCCTTGAGGGTTGGGTATGATTTCATATTGTTTTCATGTCCTTACATAAGATTTGATATATCATTTATTCATTCTTTAGATCACATTGCATCTTGATTTAGAGCATTTGCATTATCATTTACAAGCAATTAGGGTTTACTTTCTAGGTTGCTCTAGTTTGCTTTCTTGCATTTTGGACCTTGCACACACACTAGGTCTGCACACACAATACATTTTACAAAACAACTTGGCTATTCGTGGAGGTGGAAATCACCGAAGCGGGGGTTTGACTAAGGCAAAACCCTATATAGCCGCCCTCCCCCTTTTCAGACATTACTGCAGGTTTCGGGATTCGGACAACGCCGCGGGACACAGAGCCGGAAAGAGGAGACAAAGACAGAACTCTGTGTGCAGTTGCAGCTCAGAAGACTGGGACAGGGGCGCTGGGTGCCCTGGTCCTGCGAGGACAGGGGCGTTGGGCGCCCTGGTCCCTGGGACAGAGGCGCTGGGTGCCCTGGTCCTCCGGACAGACAGCTTTTCGGCAATTTCCAGACAGTGTTTCAGGGTGCAGAACAGTGGTTTCCGGTGCAGTTTTTAGAACAATGGCGCCCGCGCCCCCGTCCCGAACATTTTCAGTCCGATTTTGACTCCGGGTACATATCTGCATTCTTATTTTACCCTTACATTTACAGCTATTCATTGCTTAAGCTCAATCTTGCAAATTGGTTACTTGTTCATATTTACATTTTGAGGTTAGGGTTTGAACTTGTATCATTTTAGCTTTTAATTTCAACAAGGGAATAGAAATCCTAATAGATATCCCGTGGCTCTCTCTTTCACCAAAAGAAGTAGCCAATTGTGCGATATCTCTAGGCTCTTTCGTATTCCGCAATGTGTGTCAAAAGTTAGGATTAGGGTACATTGACCTAGTCTCGCTTTTTCCCCTACACATTTTGGTGAACCCGATGTGAATCTATCATTGCTTCCTCTTGCATTGCATTTGTTTTAGATTTAGTGTGTTTTCATTTCATTAAAAGAGAAAAAAAGAAAAAAAAAAGAGAGAACTTGTGTTTCTTTGCATTGTGTGTTTAAATTTTTATGCAATCTTTTCAAAATGTCAGATTTTTATTTGCAAAATGTTCATGCATTTGATGATTATTATGAGTATAGCCAAGATGAATTAGATGAAGCTTTAGATGAGTTTTTAAACCCTAAGGATGCTAAACCTTCATTTTACCAAAAGCTCATAAACCTTGTTACTATGCCATTTAGGTGTGATGAGAAAGATAAGTCGAATGATTCCTCTCAAGGATACATTCCTATCCACTCTTCCCCTGAATCTAGTAACATGGTTGTTTTCAATAATCCCCTCTATGAGGAGATATCTCCTTTTGAATCAAAAGACAAACCTTTTAACCGATATGATTGTGCTTTGTTCTTTGTGGCTTTGTCAAAACCTATAAACAAAAACAAGACCTCTAAGTTGGTTAACATGATAAATTTGAATGAATATAACAAGCCTCTCTTTGAGGTCCAAGGTGCTTATCCTTCTCCCACCTTTCAAATTCCTAAAACTCCTCTCCTTACTGTCCAAGGGAGGTATGATCATGATTCCTTTTGTACTCCGAATAAACCAATCATCACCGTACAAGGAAGAAAACCTACAAGTCCTTACAATTATGCTAAGCAAATAACTAGAGAGAGTTATCATGCGGTTGCCCATACTTATCATACCAGAAATAATAAGCAACCTAATCCTCCTCCTGTTATTCCAGTTTCGCTTCCTAATCCTCAACCAATTCTTCCTCAAGCTCCCCGTATTTTGCAAGTTATGGGTAAGGAATATGATCTCATAGAACAACTTAAAACTACCCCTGCCAAAATATCCCTTTGGGATTTGATTCAAACTTCTTCCGCTCATCATGGAATGTTACAAGATGCCTTGAAAGATTTGAATGTTCCTCCACCGAATACATCTAGTAATATAGCATCTTTTGTTAACTCCGTGATGAATCCTAAACCTCAAATTGTGTTTACACAAGATGAGTTGCCTAATAGTGAAGTCCAACAACAATGTGATCCTTTGATGATTGTGGTTGTCATGAAAGACACTGCTATAAGACGAACACTAGTAGATAATGGCTCTGGCCTTAATGTGTGTAGCATCAATCTATTGCATAAGATGAATGTGGATACATCTCTTATGGAGCCTGATTCTCGTTCCATTCGTGGCTTTGACAATGTGGCTAAGACTTCATTGGGTATCATCACCTTACCTCTCACAGTGGGACCTGTTACTTTGCCTACTCCTATCCATGTTATGCCAGGAAATTTAACATACAACTTGTTATTAGGGAGGCCTTGGATTCACAGCATGCAAGTTGTCCCCTCTACATTGCATAGACAAGTTAAATTCATTTACAATAATAAGACATATACTTTGATGGGAGATACTAATTTTCAAGCTTGTCTACAAACATCTAATTCCAAAGGAGATTCTTCTAAGCCATCCTCGTCTAGTGATGACTCTTTAAACAAGAAACCTATCGATGAGTCTTCGCTTTCCGATGATCAAAATCCTTTGGATGAATCTGGAACTCCTGAAGAAAATCCTTCTCAACTTGAAACTACACATAAAAAGGATTTTGATCCTGAGAAGGTTCTCGCAGAAGATGATTGGGGACCTCTTGATTTTAATCCTACCTTTGTGGGTGAATATAAGATTCCTTCTAGAGAACTTAAAGTTGAAAAGAAGGAAGAAACTGAAAATCACAAAGTTGAAAAGAAAGAAGAAACTAAAAAACAATCAACCCTGCCTGAAGCTATGAGTAATAATTTTGTGGCCGCTTCTCAAACTTCCTCTTCTCACATCTATAACTATGAAGAGTTTGATTCTTTGACTTATGAAAAACCACCTTCCTTTCCTGAAATGGCTGATCGCTATGGTCGTGGTTTTCGCATTTTTGCTAAGCATGGGTATCATGGAAAAGGTTGTGGTGCTAATGAACAAGGGATTAGAGTTCCCCTAGAGACTAATTTTCAACATTATGCCTTTGGACTTGGCTATAATCCCTGTAGACGTACTAAAGCCTCTAAAAGACCATGCATTAGTGTTAATGCTATCTCTACATCTTTATCAATACAACACCCTGAGTATATTGATGAGGATTCTTTGGGTGATTGTGCTCTAGATATCTTCCCTACCGACGATGCTTTAGCTGAGTTCTTGGGAGCCTATGACACTCTTCCTCGTTATCATCACAATAGGGGACTCCCTTATTGTTTGAACACTGAAGCTTATTTTGGAAAAGAGATTGATAACGATAAGATTGTGAAAGAATTCCCTCAGTTAAAGGATACTCCTCAACAAAGTAATCTTCTCATAAGTGATACCCTCGATGTTAAGATGGATCCTTGCAACAAAGAAAAAGTCATTAAAATTGGAAAATGTTTGGATGAAGAAGAACAGAAACAATATGAAGAACTATTGCATGAATTCCCTGAGATCTTTGCTTGGACATATTCTGACATGCCTGGTATAGATCCTAAGATTGTTACTCATAATATTGTCTTAGTTCCTGATGCTAAGCCCGTGAAACAAAAGATTCGAAAAATGAATCCTAAGATAGCTCTGCTTGTTAAAGCTGAGATTGAAAAATTATTGGAAGCTGGATTTATCCGCCCTATTGACTATTCCCCCTGGATTTCAAACATTGTCGCTATGGCTAAACCAGATAACAAAATAAGGATGTGTACCGACTTTCGGGATCTAAATAAGGCTTCTTTAAAAGATGATTTCCCTCTTCCAAACATTGACATGATAGTTGACTCTACGGCAGGACATGCCCTCTTATCCTTCATGGATGGTTTTTCAGGCTACAATCAAATTTTCATTAACCCTCAAGATCAATACAAAACCGCTTTCACCACTCCTTGGGGTACGTTTTGTTGGATAATGATGCCTTTTGGACTTAAAAACGTCGGTGCAACTTATCAACGAGTGATGACCCTTATCTTTCATGATTATATGCATAAGATTTTAGAGGATTACGTTGATGATATTTTGGCTAAATCCTTTCTTCACATGGATCATGTTAAAGTCCTTCGTCAAATCTTCGAAAGAATTCGTAAATATCACATGCGCTTGAATCCTCGAAAATGTGTTTTTGGTGTGGATAGTGGAAAACTATTAGGATTCATAGTTTCGCATCGTGGGATTGAGGTGGACACCAAGAAAATAGATGCTATTGTTAATATGCCACCTCCTCGAAATGTCTCTCAACTTAAAAGCTTACAAGGAAAGATTCAAGCTTTTCGTAGGTTTGTGTCTCAACTTGCGGATCGTACCTTTCCTTTTACTCAACTTCTTAAAAAGGATATCACTTTTCAATGGAATGAGGATTGTCAACAAGCATTTGAAGATTTAAAAGTGTATTTGGCTAGTCCTCCTATTCTTCAACCTGCCGAACCTTCTAAACCCTTTATCTTGTATACAGCTGCTTCTTCTCATGCTCTTGCAGCATTGTTAGCACAACATGATAAAGATGGTAAGGAGCGTCTGGTGTATTACATAAGTCATACCTTACTTGATTATGAAACCCGATATTCTGCAATAGAGAGACAATGCTTGGCTGTGGTGTTTGCGACTCAGAAATTAAGACATTATCTTTTAAATTCAGAAGTCCATGTCATGGTTAAGTTTGATCCGTTGAAGCATCTTTTCTCTAAAACTGATTTATCAGGATGTCTCGCTAAGTGGGTTATGATGTTAACTGAATTTGACCTTAAACTTGTTTCACAAAGAGCAATCAAAGGACAAGCATTGACCGATCACTTAGTGGAGGCTCCTTCACCTTTTTCATTCCCTAACCCTGAGTCCTTTCCCGATGACTTCATTCTTTCTATAGAGGAAGATGAAACTTGGGAGTTATACTTTGATGGCTCTAAGTGTCGTACGGGATCGGGGGCAGGTGTTGTCCTAGTTTCTCCTACAAAGAAACCTATTCCATTATCATATCGTCTAAATTTCCTGTGTACCAATAACATTGCTGAGTATGAGGCTCTTATAGCAGGAATAAAAGTAGCCTTAGCTCTTAATATAAAACACATACATATCTATGGAGATTCGCAATTGATTATAAGACAAGTAACAGGAATATATCAAGCAAAACAAGACAAATTATCACAATATAAAGACCTTGCTATCTCTTTATTACAAAATTTTGATTCTTATACCATGGAACCTGTTCCTCGAAAAGATAATCGACATGTGGACGCAATGGCGTGTGTGGCTTCGTTAGTATCTTTAGAGGACCCTATGGTCGATCTTAATTTCATTATTCACAACCTTATCTCTCCAGCTATTGAAGATGATTCTAGTTTGGTAACATGTTGTGACTTTGTAGATTCAGATGAATGGTTCTCGCATATTGTAAGATATTTGACCGATGGTACCTTCCCTGATTCTGCTAATAGGAACACTAGGGCTAGAATCCGCAAGCTATCTTCTAGATATATCATCCTTTCTAATGTCCTTTATCGAAGGGGTTATGATGGTCTTCTCCTTCGTTGTCTTAACAAGTCAGAAATCCCTGTTGCTCTTGAAGAGGCACATTCAGGTGCCTGTGGGGGGCATTTTGGGGGCAAATCCTTGGTTCATAGATTGCTTCATATGGGATACTATTGGAAAACTATGCAGAAGGATTCTTTTTCATTTGTTAAGAAATGTCATCAATGTCAACAATACAATAACCTGATTCATGCTCCTGCCCAAGAACTCCGCTCTCAAGTAGCTTCTTGGCCCTTTTCCGCATGGGGTTTGGATCTTATTGGAAAAATCTCTCCTCCTTCATCTCAAGGACACACCTTCATTATAACCGCAACGGATTACTTTACGAAGTGGGTAGAGGCTATTCCCCTTCGCTCTACTACTGCTGAAGTGATTTGTCAATTTCTTCTAGAAAACATTATTTCTCGATTTGGGATACCTTCCACTATTATCTCAGATAATGGAACATCGTTTAAGAACAAGGATGTGAAGAAATTCCTCGAGAAATATCATATCAAACATCGATTTTCTACACCGTATTACCCTCAGTCAAATGGTCAAGCCGAATCATCCAATAAGATAATTGAGCAAATTCTTCGTAAAACCGTAAATAAGCATGGTAAGGATTGGAGTAACCAGCTAATTTACGCTCTTTGGGCCTACCGAACGAGTGTACGAATTGCTACGGGAACTACTCCTTATAATCTTGTTTATGGTGCTGATGCTATTATGCCCTTAGAGTTAGAAATTCCATCACTTAGGGTTTCTCTTAAAGGTATAGTAGATGATGACTCTTATAGAGAACAACGACTTCAACAGCTTGAGATGCTTGATGAACAGCATATAAACGCTCTTGAGCATATTCAAGCGTATCACAAAACTCTACAGCGAAGCTATAATGATAAGGTTATTCAATGTTCCTTCTCAGTGGGTGATTTAGTCCTTTATGAGAATCAGCGCAATGTGAATGCCTTGCCGGCCGAAAAGGGAAAATTTAGTCCTAATTGGCTTGGACCATATATCGTCATTGAGGATTATGGATCAGGTGCTTACAAAATAGCGGATGTAGACGGTACGCCTCTTAAAGAACCTATCAATGCTATGCACTTGCGTAGATATTATGCTTAAATTCTTCACTTCTTATCTATCTTCTTCAACATTGGATAATATGTTAGTGTTTCTTAATTAAAGCAAAATAGAATTAAATGTTATGATGTTTGATCTATATTGCTTCGTTCCTGACAAGCACTTCTTCTTACTTTATAGTTTGTCTTGAATTCATTAATGTAAATTGTAAAAGGTTTACATTTTCATTATGCTAGCATATTATACAGTGTCTTTATGTGTTAAGTAGAATCATATCATGTTGTGTTTAAGTTCAAAATTAAATCACATTAGTTATATGATTCTTAAACTTAATGCATATTTCTTCCTTATCATCAATGTCGTACTTGATTAAATATTTTAATTAAGTCACACATGTATCAATTTAATCATGGAGCATTGAGAAATCAATCACATAGAAATTAAATTCTGAACATACATGTACATTTACCAAATGTATTAGATTTAATCAAAACAAAATATACAATGTTTTAGGCATTAAAGATAACAAATTTGAGACAAAACGAGAAGCATGTATATATATATATGTGTGTGTGAATCGTGTACAAACATAGATTACTATATACCCAAAATGTAACCTCTCTCCTACATCATATAATCATCTCCTATCCCTAGGACTAGTGGCTGGAGAATGTCGACTAGATGCTCCCTCCTGATCTGGTCGTGGAGGTGGGCCCATGGGTGTGTAACGCGATACAGATCGTGAGTGACTCCGAGAGGAACTCCTATGATCCCTATCCATAAGGATCGCATGATAGGTGGTAGCCTCGGTCTGAGCCGCTGCTAGATCTCGCCGCGCCCGCTGGAGATCCTCTGATAGGACTCTCTCTCTCTGTCGTGCCTGCTGGAGGTCCTCAGATAGGACTCTCTCTCTCTCCCTCCATATGTCTACCTGTACTCGGAATGGGAAAAACAAATCCTCATGCCGACCCGCGTTCCCCTGAGGCCTATAGGCAATCTGTGAGGAACTAGGGATCTGTGCCATCATGGAGATGTCTGTCATTGCCTGCTGAATCAGGGAACGCCATTCCTGCACATTAGCTGTGGCAGTAGAAATGATTTTTGTCAGTACCATTCTATATCATGAAAGCATTAATCAATCAATGTAAACCTACTATACCTGGATCTCCCTCACGCCAGTAGGGATCATGATATGGTAGCATCTGTGACTGAGAACTGCTGGGCTCCCCTCGCTCGAATACTCTATCCACGATGGGTGTAGGCTGGACGGTACTGGTGACAAGTCTCCGTATCGCCTCCTGTTCCCCCTGTTGGGGAATAAGAGGTGGATCCAGGGCTATGGTATCATCTCCTGAGTGGTGGGGAGCTGCATCCGACTCCTCCTCATCATCTCTATCATCCTCCTCGTCATCCTCATCCTCATCTGCATCATCACCTGCATCCTCCTTGTCCTCCTCTCTATCTGCATCCTCCTCCTCCTCGTCACTGGGCTAATCGCCTGTAGGTGGATCAGGATCTCCCGCCTCCTCATGATCCTCTCCCTCATCTGGCTCCTCTGACCCGGATCCCTCATCCTCATCTTGATCTCCATGTCTCCATGGGCCTGGATAGCCTGTCGGATGATCTGGTGGAAAGATAGGACCTGGATATGATCTCATGAACCATGAAACATATCTACGCTGTGCTCCAGGCTCTGCAGAATAGTCAGTGACTACATCCTGATCTGATCCCTCTAAATCTGTCGTCTCGATATCATCCACCATCGGTCTCGCTACTGCTCTAGGTCTGGGAAGGACCAGTGAGTGTCGAGTATAGATGGGCACATCGGCTGGAACACACTGCTCTAGTCCGAACTGCCTCCGTACTCAGTCAAAGTAGAAAGGGACTATGATGTGTGCATATCGTCCTCGCAGTAGGCGGTTCCTCTGAAGACATGCTAACTGTCTCTCCATACCATCCCATCTGTGCATCCGTAGGTAAGGTCTCCACACTGTCACCTCGGCTATCAGTCTATCAATAGTCACTCTCCAATACAACAAATCTCCAAATCTCCACTCGCTGGTCAGTGGATAAGCGAACACCCTAGGTCGCTCGCTCGCTATACTCAGTGGATAGCCGACGGGCCTGGTGCATGTGAAGTGCTCTAAGATCCACACCTGTAGAAGTGTGCATGTCATCAAACTACAACCCTGTCCGAATACATACTCCTCAAGGTTGTGATAGAGATGTGCCAGCATACTCCGACCCCATGCATAAACTCTCCTGTGTCTCTCCATCCCTTTGATACACCATGTGAGGCCCCCATGCATGTGTGTCCCTCGCCCATTAGGGCAAACGGCTAATGCTATGATGGCTATCATGAGACGTCTCAGAAGTGGTATCTCCCCTGTAGGATGTAAGAGCCAGCTGACCATGATACGACCTCTCGTCTCGCTCGGCATGACTCTCCCTATGCAATACATCTGCTCCCTCTGATGATCCTCTGCTACCCGATCAGTCACATATGTGACTGTCGCTCCTCTAATAGGAAGATGCAGTATACGGTACACATCCTTGAGTGTGACCATCAGCTCTCCTACCGGAAGGTGGAAGGTACAGGTATCAGGATCCCATCTCTCCATCAGTGCCATCAGCATCGCAGGATGAAATCGAATGGCCGGCATAAGAATCACGTACTACAATCCTACTATCGATAAGGTGTCTCTCTCTGACTGAGTCAGCCGTGGAATCTGATCTTGCAAAGTGTGAAGAATGTGTCCCGCTGTATGCTCTCTCATGTACGGGAGACCCTGCAAAACGAAAACATGACCAAAATCAGTACTCAATCATCGAAATTGCAAATGCAAACTGTTGAATATTGAATGCTTGCCTTGTAACCCCTCGCCAGGCCCTGATTGGGGACCATGGCGCCTTGTCAGGGACCATGGCGCCCTGAGGGGACCATGGCACCCTGACAGGGACCATGGCGCCCTAAAGGGACCATGGCACCCCTGTCAGGGACCATGGCACCCTGGGGGGACCAGGGCGCCCCTCAGGGACCAGGGCGCCCTAGGTGGGCCCCGGTCGGTGTTCAAGGTCCGCATTCGATCACGGAAAAGTCAAACATGCGAGAAATCAAAAGTCAAACATTCAGTCAACTCACCTCGTCTAGTGGCTCGTCGTCGATCACGGCCTGGCACAGGATCTCGATCCTCATGGGACGCTCCGGTCGTCGTGAAGGCATGATGACTAGGTGGGCTCCGCTGCACTGAATAGTATCTCGAAATCGACAAAGTGACGAATACAAGTGTCACTTTCGAAGTATATACTCTCGTTTGTTTATTCTTACTTTTGAAACCCTAATTTTCCTTCTATCATTCATTTTATCATAACTTGAGTCTGGGAGATGCGATTTTCGAGCCGTTTGTTATGTTGGAATCATATTTTCCTTCTCCTACTCTCGGGATGTTCCAAAAAGTGCTCTGATGAAGCCTATTTAGTGAACACCCCTCATCAACACTCTACTACACAGTTTGTCGCAAGTAAACATGCTACCCTGTTTCACCTCCCTAAATAAGCAAGTCGAAACAGGGGGGGGCATATAGCTACTCACAGATTTCATCACTTTCCCTAGTAAGCATTAGGTGATTTTGTGATCTAACGTTTGTTTTGTAGGGTGCGGTTCCTAACTGTGTACTGCAGATACTGCGGGGGGCTTCATCCGACGACTTATGGATATATCCTTTTTCAAATAATGTTTACTTTTTTGTACTTTAGCTTGCATATGCATGTAGTACTCATATGACCGCTAAAGTGGGGGCTAAATGTAGCGTCGTAAATTGTACGCACTCGCTAGGGTGGTACAATTTCACACCTAGTTTAGCACCCGCCTTAGTGCATTTTGCATTCTGCATTGCATTTCTCCTTAAGCACTTAATTAATCAAATTAATTAGGTCTAAGGTCTTATTTCATCATTCCCTACATCATAAAGTTGGGCCCTTTCACTAAAGTGCACCCTTCGCATTTTATTACTCCAATACACCACTTAATCAAAAACCCTAATTAAGTCCTATTTCGAACTTGGGGGCTTGGTTTCGGGGTCTAAACATCTCAAAATCACCTGTAACTTCGGGATTCTCTCTAAAATCATCATATCCGACGGCCCTAAAAATTTGGTGAAAAGTTGTCGGGACCATGGCGCCCGTGCAACATGGTCCCGGACATTTTTCCCGAAATTTTGGGAGCACGATCCAATCATAAAATAAAGCTTAACCCCAAGAAATTGGCGGGATATTCAATCTCTAGGTCGGCCAAAATACGAATTTACGACCTAGGGTTTCATACATAAAAGCCCTCTTTCCTCAATTGAAGGGATCCGATTTTTGTTTACAGGAACTTCATATGCAGCGAAAGGGCAGATCTTTGAAGACTTCAACAACATTCAACATCCTTCTATCAAGCATCTATCAAATTCATTCATTCATCCAATTAGGGCTTGGAAGACATTGAAGAACAATAGGAGATTACCGACTGAAGATTGGCTTGTACTCCTCCCTTGAGGGTTGGGTATGATTTCATATTGTTTTCATGTCCTTACATAAGCTTTGATATATCATTTATTCATGCTTTAGATCACATTGCATCTTGATTTAGAGCATTTGCATTATCATTTACAAGCAATTAGGGTTTACTTTCTAGGTTGCTCTAGTTTGCTTTCTTGCATTTTGGACCTTGCACACACACTAGGTCTGCACACACAATACATTTTACAAAACAACTTGGCTATTCGTGGAGGTGGAAATCACCGAAGCGGGGGTTTGACTAAGGCAAAACCCTATATAGCCGCCCTACCCCTTTTCAGACATTACTGCAGGTTTCGGGATTCGGACAACGTCGCGGGACACAGAGCCGGAAAGAGGAGACAAAGACAGAACTCTGTGTGCAGTTGCAGCTCAGAAGACTGGGACAGAGGCGCTGGGTGCCCTGGTCCTGCCAGGACAGGGGCGCTGGGCGCCTTGGTCCCTGGGACAGAGGCGCTAGTCGCCCTGGTCCTCCGGACAGACAGCTTTTCGGCAATTTCCAGACAGTGTTTCAGGGTGCAGAACAGTGGTTTCCGGTGCAGTTTTCAGGACAGTGACGCCCGCGCCCCCGTCCCGAACATTTTCAGTCCGATTTTGACTCTGGGTACATATCTGCATTCTTATTTTACCCTTACATTTACAGCTGTTCATTGCTTAATCTCAATCCTGCAAATTGGTTACTAGTTCATATTTACATTTTGAGGTTAGGGTTTGAACTTGTATCATTTTAGCTTTTAATTTCAACAAGGGAATAGAAATCCTAATAGATATCCCATAGCTCTCTCTTTCACCAAAAGAAGTAGCCAATTGTGCGATATCTCTAGCCTCTTTCGTATTCCACAATGTGTGTCAAAAGTTAGGATTAGGGTACATTGACCTAGTCTCACTTTTTCCCCTACACAGTTGCACAGAGGGTGTGAAGAACATAAAAGAAAATACACACTGAGTGAAGAGAAGAAAAAGGACAGAGGACAAAGACCTCAAAGTAAAGAACTCGGAAAAGAAAGCAAAGATAGAAGAAAACAAAGGTGAATCTTATAGACTAAAGACCAGTGAGTAGAGAGTTGTGGTAGATAACACTGAAGTTTATTCATACAGAGTGGGGCAAAGAAAGAGGACTGAACCAAGTAGAGATCAAAGGGATATGCACAGAGACAAAAAGAGGATAGAGATTTGGAGCAGTAGTTAAGTTAATCCCAAGTGTAACAGAATAGTAGTGAGTTACAAAAATTCATTTGTAACAAGGTGCTTAATTTACAATTGTAATTTACCTTTATTGTAATCATTTGAGTTGGTGCTCCTTCGGGTTGGTTCCCATAAATGTGTAATCAAACTTTTAATTATGAAGCTAGATTAGAGGAGTAGAATTTGAGTTTTATCCCCACCATGGGCTTTCCTCACATGTCTTGTGCAATGTGTTTTCCTTGTGTGTGTGTGCAATTGTGTGTAATATCTCTGCTCATAGTTTTATTGACTTATGTTAGTAAAGATTTTATTTTAAAGTAATTTCAAGCATTTTAATTACCACTGATTCACCCCTCTCTTAGTGGTCCATTTGTGTTCTTTCAATTGTTATCAGACCATTAGGTCCCCTTTTATATAAGCTTTCTCCAACTTGGGTAGATTCTAATTTGTGAAAACAATGGCTAGGAATGGGTATTCCTCTATTAATGTATCAATTTTTGATGGATCAAATTATGTCATTTGGAGCTCTAGAATAGATGGCTCTTTGTCCTCCCTAGGTTATGATGTCTGGATGTTATTTATGAATGGTTACACTATCCCTACCATTCCTCCTATTGATCTTGATTCTAGAAGAAAACATGAGTGCAATGCTAAAGCCAAAAATTCTATTCTTAGTGGGTTGTCTAATACATAGTCATTGAAGGTCAAGAAATGTAAGTCTCCAAAGGACATATGGGGGGGGGGTGTGGAAAAAAACTATGAATAAGTGCACAGTAATATTGAATCAATTTTTGGAAGGAATAAAAGTAAAGGATATTATAAATGCATAGATGATGAAATAGGATCAGATAGTAGCTACAGTAAAGATAAAAAGGAAACTTAGCTATTCATGGCTCAAGAGGTCCAAAATGAGGAGAAAACATTAAGGTGTGATAGTGGATCTGAATATTGCAATTAGAACTTATTTGGTAGTGATGAGGAAGAGGATGTTGATGTTGAGGTTGATCTTGAAGCTGAGTTAGTATGTGCTCTTGAAGAATTATATAAAATATGAAAAGAATAAATATGATAAGTCAGGCTTAGAAGAACAAAATCGGCTGAGCAAGTGTTTTGAAGAGTCTAAACAGACCATCACCACATTGAAAACACAACTAGAAGAAGCCAAGAGGTTATCTGAAGAAATAAAATCAAAATTGGAAGCCAAAGGAAAATATTGCCAGAAGCTAGAAGATGAAGTGGTAACACTAAGGAAAGAACTTGAGAAGTGTAAGGATGATCTTAAGCTAAGAATTTAAATATGAAAGCTACACCAATGCACTAAATGACATGCTCAATAAACAAAAGAAGAAAAAAGATTCTATGGGAAAAGGATATGATGTTGGACAATGTTCTACCAATGTGGAGTCATCAAAAGGGGACATAAACTTTGTATCTTCGAACATGAATGGTCATAAGAAAATCTTCAAGGTTAGAAATGCTCCTAGAAATAAAATTGATCTGGATATTACTGCTAAAAGCATGAAGAAGACCCATGTTACTGCTCCAAAGAAGGAGAATGTTGTTGCTACTACAAGGAACAATTATATTGATCCAAGAGGAAAGGCCAAGATAAATGATGATGACTACACCAAAGTTAATAACACAAGGAGGATGTTTAAGAGACTGAGATATGCTACTCCCAAGACTGAGAACAAGAAAAAATTAGAAGGAATGACAGCTGCAAATGAACAACTCAAGATCAGCAACCAAGGAAGAAGACATAGAGAAAACAAGTCCACAAGATCTCCACCTATTCATCAAAATCATTCTGCAAGGTAAAATCCTCCCTTCTCTAGTTATTGTTATTCATGCAAAGGTTATGGGCATAAAGCAAGTGAATGTAGAAAAGTCTCTAATAAGGGTCAAGTGTGCATTCTCTAGAAATAGAAATGTTATCTATCACAAATGTGATGCATATGGACATAAAATTCCAAATTGTAGATTTGTGCATAGACCAGCTCCAAGTTATGAAAGAAATAATGCTTTTGTTGTCCTAATAAATATGAATGTGATTTGTTAAAACTGTAATAAAGTTGGCCATAATAGCCTTGAATATAGAAGAAGAAAATTTCAGTCAAGTGGCAACCCCTCTACTTCCTCTTTCAATAAAAATGTAAAATGTAACAACTATGGTCATCATGAAAGAGAAGGTAGAACTTATGTAAGACATGAATATGCTTGGAAAAAAAATAGAAGTGACCCTTAATTGTCAATAAATTATTTTGTTCCTTTGGTTGGTTATAAAAGTATGGATTGGAGAAGGAAATCCTATTAGCCAAATAGAAGTGAGTCCATTCCTAAAATTGGAGCACACACAATTTATTTTGCATGTCATAATATTAGGCATACAACATAATATTGCAAGATTAAGTTTATGAATTCATCCAGTTACAACAAGAAGGTAGACACCCTGATCAAGCAAAACAAAGAGTGTATAAAATTTTGGAGAAGGAACTAGTAGACCCAAGGTGATGAGAAAGGAAAGATGGATAAAACTCTAAGAAACAAATGTGTACTTCTTTCACATGTGACATCCCCTCAATCTTAAGGGGAAGCAAAACATTAGGGGGAGCTAAACATGATCATATTTTTCACCCCCAATTTTTGAAAAGATTAAGGACAAGGATGTTCAGAGGAATAAAATAAATGATGGGGAAGCTCATAAGAATGATGATTTTTTATGTTTATCTTAGTTGATTTTGAGTTAGTTAAAAATATTTGTAGATTTGTTTTAGTCGCTTGAGTTGCAAAAGTTTATCCCTTGGCATCAATTAAGGTTTGCTATTGTTGGCATATAGTGTAGTTTATTGTGAAATTGCATTTGACTATAGCTACACATCTGCATATATAGGGATGAGTACAAATGCAAGTGTTGGAAATAAACTATAGACAATCCACATTGTAAAAATGGTCTTTGTTGAACTATTGTAGAATAGTTATTGTAAACAATTGCACTACAACAGATCTTGTTTATAAAGGGGCTGATCTATGTCACTATTTGGAGTCTACTAGTTGAGTATATAGTTTGTGTTACATAATTTTTTTAATGACAATACTCTATTTCATCAAGGAAGGATACAAATAATTAGATCAATTGGATGTTAAGTATGGTTTTGTAGCGTCATAAATTATACACCCTTGCTAGGTTGGTACAATTCTATACTTAGTTTAGCACTCGACTTAGTGTGTTTGCATCTTGCACTGTAATTTCCCTTTAAGCATTTAATTAAATATTAAGTCATATTTCACCACTTTATACATCATAAAATTGGGCCCTTTACCCTAAGTGTGCCCCTTTTCATTTTATTCCTCCAATAAATCATTAAATCATAAACCCTAATTATGTCCTATTTCAACCTTTAAGGCCCGAGTTCGCATATCAAAACATCTAAAAATCAGCTATAACTTTGGGATTCTCTCTAATATCATCATATCTAATGGCCCTAAAAATTTGGTGAAAATTTGGTCGAACCATGTGCAAGTGCAACAAGGTCCCTCACTTTTTTCCCAAAATTTTGAGAGCATAATTCTATGATATTATAATGATTAACCCCAAAATATTGGTGGGGAATTCAAATCCTAGGTCAGCCTAAAGATGAAATTAAGATCTAAGGTTTCATACATAAGAGCTTTCTTTCTTCATTTGAAGGGACTAAGGACTAAGATCTAAGAAAAAGGAAGTTTTGGCGAAGCAAGTACAAGGAGCCTTCTATGCAGTGAAAGAGATGCTTATGTGAAGTCTTCAATAACATTCAACAACATTCTTCAAGCATTATTTGTGTATTTTTCAATCATTCATCATCAATTAGGAGCCTTGAAGACATTGAAGAATAATAGGAGATCACCGACTGACGATTGGCTTGTACCCCTCCCTTGGGGCTGGGTATGATTTCATGTTGTTTTCATGTCTTTGTACGTGCTTATTTACACTCATTTTTGAATTTACATTTATGATTTAGATCACTTTTCATCATTGATTTAGAACATTTACTTTATCAATTACAAGCATTTAGGGTTTATTCTTTAGGGTTGCTCTAGATTGTTTGCATTTATCATAGGTCTAGTGTCATAAAATTGTGACCCTAGAAATTCTTGACTCCATTAAGGTCCTCACACATGTGAAATCGAGTCCTCTAGTCTGATCAGAGACTGGAGATTGCTCGACTTATGAAAATAGCTTCTTCCTTGGCCTCTGCATCACCCCGACCGACTTATGCCCTAGAGAAAGGGGTAGGACAGGGGCGTGGTGCCCTTTTCCTCTGAGGACTGGGGTTTGACACCCCTGTCCCTACCCTATTTTGGGGTAGGACCCTTCCTAGAGCATGCATTGTGGGTTTTGCCTCGGGCGGGAAACTCCCCTAATGTTGGCCAATGACAAAATTCAAATCCACCAAACATGTATTTAAGGGGCATTCATCCTCTCATTTTCATAAGTTGGATAAGTTGAAGTTCAATAAGTTGAAGTTGGATAAGATTGGAGTGTGCACAAGTAATTAAGCATTCAAGAGTATTATAGCATTCTTTTCCAACCTTGAGAATTCTCAAGTTTCCCTTCAAGGCTAGGTGTTGCATTCATGTCAAGGATTCAACCATTGAAGAGGAGATTGATTTCAAAATACAATTCCACACAAGCAATTCTATCAACATTGCTACCACAATCTTCCTTGAGGTGATTTACAATTCAGTCTTTCATTTACATCTACTTGCAAGTACTTTGTTTCATTACTTGGTTAATTCCAAAACTGGGGTTTGACCTAAAGGAAAACTCCCAATCCTAACCCATTTTCCTCTCTTTTCTGTGTGTAGGTTGTAGGTGCATTGTTGTACTTTCAGATTTGGGCTTCATTTGCAGAGGCGAAAAAACCCTTTTCATTTCACAAATTTTTCGGAGGACGATGTACATTCCCACCATGGTCTGGGCAACTTTTCCTCAAATTTGTAGGGCGACTTCGTCTCACCATTTTAGGGTAAAAGCACAAAGCTGTGTTACGTTTTAGGCTAACTTATTAGCACAAGTGAATTTAAGTAATTCTAACTAAAAATTAATTCTAGTCAAACATATGGTCTATATAGATTCATTATAGCTAAGTTATATATGGGCCACAAATTTTCCAATTGGAAGTGTCTACTAAATGTATATTTTATACTACTTTTGGTCTAATTACAAAAAAAATTAAAACTCAATGTTTCAACAACTCCTACTCTTATAAATAATAATTTTTTTGAAATGTAAAAATACCCTTTTATAGATCTATAAGTGAATTTTTCAAAATATATATCTTTTAATAATTTAATTAGTTTTTATGTTCTATAATTATTTTTATTGAAAGTAGGTCATCAGCACTAAAATATAAGGTTGATTATCTTGTCAAGGTAAAATACTGAAATTTATTTAAAAAAATTGAAAAAAATATGACATGGTAGAGAAAAGAATCTATGTCAAGATGATATAATTCTTTTATGATTTAGATAAATAATTAAGAAAACAGGTGGTGGGAATTGGAAGCAGTTATATTTCAGCACACACAACTTTTCAAATTTAATGAAAAATATATATTTATAGAAAATAGTAAACAATATATCCATGCACTAAAGTTTCAAGTTATGAATATACAAAAAAAAATAAAGAAAAAAAAGTAAATTTTACTAAAAAAGTTTGGTGTCTTGTATAACTTCAATTTTAGCATTTTTTCAGCAACTAAATTGTAGTGTTTACTTTATAAAAAACTATATTCAAATAATTTTTTAAATTTTTGTTAAAATTACAAACTTAAAATAGACATAAAAATATAAATTTGATTAGTTTACATCATTTCAAAATTCAAAACATATATTTCACTTTCTATTGATTTAATTTAAAAATTTTAATTAGCATTGGCCATTCCCTTTATAAAAATGTGACACAACTTTGTACTTTTACCCTTTATTGCTAGATTCAGGTGTACAACTTCATACCATATTCTGATATCAAGTTATAACCAATTCTTTGTCACTTTTGCACTACATAATTTAATCAAATTCCTTTTCATTTCAAATAAAGAAGAGGGGATCAACTTATCATTCCCATTTCATTCAGAATTCAATCTTCATCCTTGAAGGTTGAATCTAGTGAATTATTATCTCCCCTTCCTAATGTAATGGTGAAAAGTGCTTGAATGGTAATCGATAGCGAAACTCTCATCTTACTTTGAGGGAAAGGGTAGTTTTCCTTGTTGATTTATCACTCACCATTTTCCAACCATTACATTTTGGTGAACCTAACATCTTGCATGTTTTCCTTTTAACGAAATTGCATATTTTTCATTTACAAGTTTCAACTTTATGTAAACTTAGTGATTAAATCATTCAAAACCCTAGTTTTTAAAATTAAAATTGAACTTGTGATTTGTAAAAATTGCTTGTGGTTATCTTAGATCTCAAAATTACTTTGTTTGTCAAATTCAATTTCCTCATTGTTTTGTTCAATTTGAAATTAAAATTTACAAAATTAGGAGGTTACTTGTAAAAACCCTAATTTTCAAAAATCATCTTGAACTTGTGCGAAAATTGGATTTCCATTTAATTTTCAGATTTATGATTGTTCTCAAATTTGTCTTCAATCCTACAATTCAAATTTTCAACTTCCCCCCTTTTTCCCAGAGTTCAAATTTCAAAATTAAAGTGGTTAGGTCATCAAACCCTAATTTTTAAAATTAATTAGATTTTGTGTGAATTTCAAATCAATTTCATTTACATTCAAATTTCTAAACATTTTTCAAGGTGTCCCTATCCATTAGGTTTGACCCTTTTCAAAATTGCAATTCAATTCATTTTTTTGTTCAAAACCCTAACAGTGTCCTATTTTCACATTTGCGCCTTCATTTTGCCCATCTAGACATTGTAAAATTCGCCAATTTTGTGGGATTATCTTTAAAATTATCAATATCCATCCCTAAAAATTTCAAAAAAAGTTGGTCGGACCATGTGCGTTCCTACCATGGTCGTCAGCTTTTTTCCCAAAATTTCAGGAGGCTGTTATGACTGCATTTACTAACCTAAATCCGGAAGATTGGCTGATTTTATCGATTTTTAATCCCTCTGAAATCGGAAATACCTTGAAAAATCAACATTTCAACTTTCAATAAATTTTTAAAAATTAAGTGGTTAATTATAGTCTGCCCTGATTTTAAAATTAAGTGGTATTCCCTTGGCCCTAATTTCAAAATTCCAATTTCCTTTCATTTTTGGAAATTGTGTCATTCCCTTTCTCCGACAAAGTTCAAATTGTGTAATCATTATTTTCTTAAATTTTGCATTAACCAATTTTGTAAGCTTTGTTTCACAATTCAAAATTCAAATTTTCCCTCTAGTGCATGAGTTTTACCACTATTAGTCCTACCTATCCTATTCCCATTAGACGAAGCATTATAATTAAGGCTTCCTAAGGTTTAATTATCGAGGAGATGAAGCCTAATTTGGGTGACTTCTTTAATGAGGATCATGCTAATTCTTCCCATCCTAATCATGTGCCTATTGATGGATCTCATGATGAAGAAGAAGCTTTAACTAGGGTTTCTTTAGATCAACTTTCCACATTGGACAATCAATTTGATAGCTTTCAACAATGGATGCCCCAAGAATACTCTAATAGTGAATCTTTTCCAGTAATTGAAGGTCTTAAATGCATGGTTCAAAGTTATAACAATGGAATTAATATATTGCATGGTATTGGACATATTTTTTATTCTAATATCATGCCTCTCAATAGTTGTTCCGAAACCCTAGGTTATTCACAACCTTCAACACAAGTCAATCCTTTGATTCCTTTGACTACTCCTATGACTAGTATTCCTACTTTCAATCCAACATCATGGCTACTTCAACTCAAAATTTCATTCCTACAACCATAGGTCATGGGGGAAATCCCTCTTCTTCATTTAATCCTCCATCATTACCTATGGCTTCCATGAGTGTTCCTATTATTCCTCAACCAATCAGTGTGACACAAGAAGACAATTCCTTTAACAACTTTATTCCTCCTTTAAGTTTCCATTTTCCTACCCAATTATCACGAATGCTTACTTATCATAATTTCCCACCACCTTATTCTTAGTCCATGCCTTCTTTCCATAACATCACAACACCTTCTCAATCACTTATGTCTAACACCAATTCTTCTACCAAAATGACAATTAACAATCTTGCTCAAACTGTATCTTCCTTAGAACGACAAATTGCTTCTATGAGTCAATACAAGTTTAGTGTTCCCACCTTTGATGTTGTGAGCCCACTTTCTCTTAATATTGTTAAAGTCATGCCACCTAAACATGTGGAGATCCCTCAATTGGAACTCTATAATAGAAAAGTTGATCCTCTTACGCATGTCAAAATATTCCAAACCTTGTATACTGATTTTGCTTATGATCAACGATTGCTTGCAAAATTATTTACAAGAACACTAAGAGATAAGGCCTTACAATGGTATTGCTCTCTGCCTTCTTATTCTATCACTTCCTTTCCACAAATAGCAAATGCTTTCATCCAACAATTTCAAAACAACATTGGTCCTAAAATCACTTTGACTGATTTAATGCATTGTAAACAAGGTGTTAAACAAAAAATGACTGATTTCATTGGTAGATATAAGCATTTGTGTTCTCAAATTTCTTTTCATGTACCTGATAATGATATTCAAAGAATTTTCATTTCTAATTTACAAAAAGATATCAGGTAAAATTTTCTTTTGTCTGAGTTTACTTTCTTTCTACAGTTGTGCGCAACACTCCACAATTATCAACTGGCTGTGAGTCAAATGGAACAATCCACTCCCATGACTTTGAGTGATAAGGGGGAGAGTGTTCAACAACTGATTGTGAAGTTCAAACCAACAAAAAGCTTCATCAAGTTCAATGATCCAATCAACAACAACCATGTGAATGCTACAACAGGTGTGCCTTCTATTTCTAATTTTTTCCAAAGAGAAAGACAGTTTAATCCTTTGAATGAATCTTTACATAGTTTTATGTCTCAATTGTTGCACAGAAATGTTATCAAACTTCCTCCTCTAAAAAAATTTGATCCTTCCTATCTTGCATCTCCTTATTTTGATAACAATTTCTTTTGCCAATTTCATCGTCAACTTGGTTATGATACTGAGAAATGTTTTGCATTGAAAAATAAGGTTCAAGGCTTGATTGATAATGATACTATATCTGTGGTAGGTGTGAATGATAAAGGGAATAAATAATTTTATTGTCCTAATCAAAATCTTAAGATTTTCACTAATCCCTTTCCAAGTCATACCTCTAATGTTATTGAGATTGTGCCTAATTCTCTCAATTCTGAAGAGTTCACCTCTATGGCTCTATACTTGATTAATATGGTAGAAACACAAGATATGCCTAAGGATCCATGTATTACATTTGAACCTAGCAAGACCATTAGAGCACTCGATGGCCCTTTATACATAGTGGTGAAGGTTAAGGATATCCTTTGCTGTGGTGCCCTGATTGATCCCTCTTGCATGGCTAATGTCATAACTGAAGAGTATCTTTTCACTTTACGATTGCATAAACCACTTTATGATGCTTCTAATGTGGTTGTGAAGTTATTTGATGGCTTCTCTTGTCCTACCATTGGCTCTATCACCCTTCCCGTTGAAGTCCATAATATATCCATCGATGTTCATTTTGTTATCATACCTTCTTCTGAGCAATTCCATGTGAAGTTGGGCTATCCTTTGCTATCTTCCATGAAAGCTATTACTTCTCCAATTCACAAGTGTCTTAAATTTCTTCACAATGGACAAATCATAACTATGAACCATAGCTTATTTTGTCCATCCGAAAGAAGCCCTGGTGTTCCTATTGACCTCTTTTGGCCTAAACAATTTTAATCTCTTCCATCAAGGAGTGATGCTCTTTTTCAATCTTATAAAAAATGGAAGAACAATATGATCTAATCCTTAAGTAAACCTAGATCCCCAACACTTAACATTCCTATTATTCTTCAAGATGAGATTCTTTCCCTCTTGGATAGAACTAATCTCCCTCCTAAGAAAAACTTTCCACTTTACCTTCTCTTAAGGAGAACACCAATATTCTTGCTAAGTTTAGACCTATACCTCCTCCTCATGATGGACATGGTCTCCTTCCTACACCTAATATTCCTCCTTTCTATGGTGTAGTTCCACCTCCTTCCTCTTATCGAGAGAAGAGGCCTGCCTTTCCTATTGTTCAACCAAAAATACCTTAACCTAAACCTTCCACTATCAAGGAGAGAAACGTTCCTACTTTTTCAGATGTTCCTCTTCCTTTTCAACCTTCTTCTAAGACTCAACGGAATTTTTCTATGAGAGAACATTGATGAACATGTCATGTTCGAACTTGTGAATCTATCCCTCAAAATACTCAATCTCCTCAGACTCTGACAGTTGACATGATTCCCTTTTCTCCTAAGCAAGATGTTCAACCAACATCTCCAATTCATAAGTTACATAGAACATGTAATGGGTTTACTCCTATTCATGTTCTTGCTCGTCTTTCTCTAAACTTTGATGAAGAAATGGGTAAAAATTTTATTCATAATGTCAATACAACTCCTAATTCTTCTGATAGTGAGTATGAGTATGTTGATGTGGACAAACATTTATCAGATGCGTTTTCACAAACCTTAATCCTAGCTCCTTGAATCAAACAAAGTGACTTACCACATGAGAATAGTCCATATTTGGATCTTATGATATCTCCATCTATTGTGCTTGATGTCATTCCTCTGACATGTTTCTCACCTTCTCAAAACAGTGATAAAAAAGATCGAGAGGTGGATGTTGTACTAGATTAGCGATACTAGCACTATAGATCTCTCTCTCTCTCTCTCTCTCTCTCTCTCTCTCTCTCTCTCTCTCTCTAGCTCTTATTTCCTTCTCTTTGTGACCATTCTTCTATGTGTATCCATGTTCTTCTATTGTTCCCTTTATGTCTACTTGGGGATGATGCAAAGCATTGAGATCTTTTCTTGGTCTCTTTCATGTTGACTCAAAATACATCCTCTCTTCCTTTTCTTCTAAGGTAATTTCCTTCTTTGGGGAATGAAGATTATTGTATGCACATACATACATGATATACATGAGTTATCATATAAGATACTAACCCCGACGAAAGAGACACTACCTTGTGTTTTGTGTTCATTATCCTTGGGTTTATACCTCGATTGGGGGCTAAATCCTGGTGATAATGTTCTCCCTCTCTTCTCTCTCTCTTGGGTGTATCCTACCTTAAATCAATCACTCTCGATAAGGCGCATGTGATTGCATTAATGTGGGGGCATACACTCCACTCATATTTTCCTTCTTGTGATACATACAATTACTTTGTGAACCTTGTTTTTCTTTGTAATATTTGGTATCCTTGATTTCATGACTCATAGTGAAGGGAACTTTGCTACTTGTAGTCATTGTTCTCCCCTTCTCTATCTTCCATTTTACTTTGTCAATCGAAGTCGTAAGATCCTAAGTCCACTAGGAGCTTGGCACATCTTGCCTCCTTGACATTGTAAAACTCTTTCAACCTTGTTTCCTTGTACTTTACTGGCAGTATTGGCATACACTTATACTCCTGCTAAAGTGGGGGCTAAATGTAGTGTCATAAAATTGTAACCCTAGCAATTTTTTACTGCATTAGGGTCCACACGCACGCGAACTCGAATCCTCTAGCTTGATAGGAGACTAGAGATTGCTTGACTTGCCAAAATAGCTTCTTCCTTGGCCTCTGCATCACCCTGACCACATTCTACCCTAGAGAAAGGGGTAGGATAAGGGCGTGATGCCATTGTCCTCCTAGGATAGGGGCATGGCGACCCTATCCCTTCTCTATTTTGGGGCAGGATAGCTTAATTTGGATTATTAATTTCAGATTTGAATTAGGAACACATTTCAAACATAAATTTCATTTTCTAAATCAACATTTAGAGTGCTTCCATTGGTTAACATTTAACATTTCATTCTATTTTGCATATGTTATTATTTGAAAGAGAAAAATTATTGTCATGATTCATTCATTTCATAGATGTGATAATGGGTTAGCTTCCCTTGTTTCAAATTTTCCCTCTCTTAAAGAACATCCTCCTATCTATGACAACACTTTAGTCCCTAAAAGAGTTGTTACCAGCCCCATCAAAACTCTCTGATGCTCTAAGGATGAAGATTTGAAGAGTGATCTTGACAATTCTCCTAAAATGTGTTCTTCGCATCTAGCTATCTTAGAGGAAGATGATGATATCGTAAACACCTTTCTTAATGTTACCTTACCTTCCCTACATGATTCCTCTCTAAGTGAAAAGGTATTGATGGAGATTGACTTATTTTCTCCTAAATTTGTTCTTACCAATGGGGGCATGTTAGTGCAACAAGAGGTTATGAGCACTTCCTTCAAAGATCTCCTTCCTAAGCATGAATCTTTGGAGAAATATGTTCATCTCCCTCCTAACGAATAGTCCCCTCATGATGATCATTTTGTGCAAGGAGATGGTATTATCCCCACTTTTTCTTGTGATGACATTTCCTCTTTTGACTTCAACAAAATTCCCACTAGAGATGATGCATTAATGAGAAATGATTCTCCTTTCGCCGAAGCTTGTCTTATTGATAAAGATGCCTTAGAAAAAGAAGATGAAATCATAATCAATTTCCTTAATTCTCTCTCCCCTAGACATCCTATCAAACACATTTTGAGGCAAGAGGATGATTTAAACACATGTCATGATGCTCTCCCTCCTAAGGATGAATAATTAATGAACAATGTTATCCCTTCTCCCAAAATTGGCAATAACAATAAGGACATCTTTTTGCAAGATATTTTAAACACTTTTTTCAATGACCTCACTATTTGGGATGACCCATTAGAAGAAGGTGTTGATTATTCCTTACCCTATGTGAGTAACTCTCTTGATAGCATCTCACCTACCATGAATCTCAATCATTTTTCCTCTAAAGGTAAGGCATCTCCTTCTCCCCAACTAGGTTCTATGCATAAGGATACCCAAGTTCAAGGTAATATTGTTGACATCTCTTTCAAAGATCTCCCTCTCAAAGGTGAGACTTTAGAGAGTAATGTTTATCCTTCTCCTAGATATTTTATTCCCCATGTAGATCCTTTTATGATAAAGGATGATGGGACCTTTCCTTCTAATATTCTTCCTTCTAAAACATAAATGCCTACTCCTAGTCTACCTCCTAAAATTGATCTTATCCATGATAACAACTTAGTGTAAGAAGAGACTATCAACAATTCTTTCAACAATATTGTCTATTCTTCTTCTAAAATTCATAAGAACACCTTTGATATTCCTAAACCATCTTCAATAAATTTGATACATGTGAATGAAACACCTAGTAAACACCTCTTCAAGGTTCAAAGTGCTTGTTCTTCTCAGAGTTCTCAATGTAAGCCTATCTTAGTGGTTCAAGGTGGTTATGCTTGCACTCCTAAGAAACCTATTATTATTGTGCAAGGAGGTTATCCTACTAAGAGCCCTTATGACTATGCTAAGAAAATCACTGGAGAGAGTTATCATAAAGATGCTCATACCTACAACACAAGAAATAATAGGCAACCTAATCCTCCTCTAGTTATTCCAACCTGACTTCCTCCGTCTCAACCTACTCTTCCACAAGTACCTCATATATCATAGACTCTTAGTAAGGAGTATGATCTCATTGAACAACTTAAAGCTACTCCTTCCAATATTTGTATTTGGGATTTGGTTCAAACTTCACTTGCTTATCATGGGATGTTACAAGATGCTATGAAAAACTTAGATGTCCTACCTACATTGACACCTAATAACATGGCTTCTTTGACTGATCCTATAAATAAACCCAAAGCTCAAATTGTATTTATACAAGATGAGTTACATTCTCATGAAATCCAAAATCAATATTATTCCCTTATGATTGTGGCTATTATCAACAATAGTTCTATAAAATGAACCCTTGTGGACAATGGGTTTAGCCTCAATGTTTATGGTGTGGACTTATTGGATAAGATTAATGTGGATTGTTCTCTCATCAAACCTTCTTCCATTTCTATTAGAGGCTTTGATAATGTTACTAAACAATGTTTAGATGTCATAACCTTGCTTGTTAAGGTAGGTCATGTTATTTTACCTACACCTATTCATGTCATGCTTGGTAATTTGACATATAACCTTCTATTAGGGAGACCATGTATTCATAGCATGCAAGATGTCTCCTCAACTTTGCATAGGCAAGTCAAGTTCATTTATAACAATAAGACATACACCTTGTTAGCTGATACCAATATTCAAGAGCCCTTAAAATAAAGATCTTCTTGTTAAACTACTTCCCATTCTTCTCCCAATCCTTCTACTTCTTTAAATACATCTACTTCCTTTGATGATCTTTTTCCTTCTAGCACTCTTGATTCTTATACTCAATCGGAATCTCCTCCCAAAGCTATCGTTTCTCCAAAAAAGGTGCTCTCAGATGATGATTTGGGATCTCTATACCTTAACCCTACTTTTATAGGAGAGTATAGAGTATCTTGGAAAGGATCTAAGACTAAGAAGGAGAAATCTAAGGAGGAACCTAAAGAGCAACCCACTTTGTCTAAACAACTAAGTAACCACTTTTTGGCTGCTTCTAATTTGAATAATTCTTCAAATCCTTCCTCTAATTCATATAGCATTGAGACCTATGAGGTGCAACCACCTCTTTCTGATTTGGCATCGCTTTATGGTCTTGGTTTTCTTGTCTTAGCTAAGAGTGGCTATAATGGCAATGGTTGTGGCACAAATGAACAAGGAATTAAAGTTCCTTTAGAACATAACACACATGAAGCTTCATTTGGAATTGGATATGATCCTTATAAGCCCACCAAATAATTTAAAAGACCATCTCTCAATGTGAATGCTATGTTCAGTAGTGAAGATGACCACACCTCAATTACATCATCTTCTACTTCTTTCGACACTCACCCCCCTCATAAGGAAATATTGGTGATGAACAAATCTCTTTATGAATTTCCTCAAGAGATTTCTAATCCTACTTATGATACTTTATCTTCTACTCATTCTATGATTCCTTCTTCTAGGAATAAGGCTTTAATGAATTAAACTCAACCCTCTCCTAAGATTTCTTGTGTGCAAGAAAAGTATGACTTAGTGGCCTATTCTTCTCCTATAAAATTCTCTCTTTCTAAAGACTTTTTAACATTCATCATCTTATACATGTTTTTAATCTCACTTATAGTTGAGAATTTAACATATCATATTCAAATACCTCATTTAATATATTGTGTCTTTAAATAACATTAATGACTACTATGTTGCTCATCATTATGTTCCTTTGGTAGCTAACTTACTAGGGGCTCATTGTAATTCAGGATGGTACAATTTCATGTGCAATCATACTTTTGGAAGAAACATAATAGCTTATTTATATCTCATCTCTTCTCCCTATATATGGGGGGCAAGAGTGATTTCAAATATTTCTCCTTCTTAAGATCAAAATTTCCCCTTTGTGAAGTAGTGTCTTCTATAAGGATTTGTTATTGATTGTAGAGGTGGATTCATATTTGAGTTCCTTCTCTCATATTGGAAAAAGCATCCCTAATGGGGATCTTAAGTACATATCTTTAATTGGGACCTCCTCCTTGGTGTTGGAAGTCTTTGATCATTCATCAATTTCTTTTCTTCATTGAGTAGTGTCTTTTATAATAAAACCTTCTATTTTATGAACGTGCATGTCCTTGATGAGGATCTCTTGCCTTCTTTTAGAAGAGTTTTTCTATAAATAATCTCTCTTTGATGTCATTTCTTCATTCTTTTCCAATTTCCTTTATGGAGTTATATTATTATATCTCTTGCATTTAAATATTTCATCTTGTGTTAGAGATCTCTCAAATCCTCACACTCCTTGTTTTGTTGGAATTGAGGATTAGTCCTCTTTCTTACCAAATAATTCTCCATTAGTTTTCGATCTTGTATCAAATCTTGTTTAACAATTCGATGTGGTAAACATGATACCCTATTTCCACTCACTAAATTAGCAAGCAGAAATAGGGGGCATATAGCTACCCGCAAATTTCATCACCTTCCTTAGTAAGCATTAGGTGATTTTGTGATCTAACATGTGGTTTTGTAGGGTGTAGTTCCTAACCATGTACTGCAGATACCGCTCGGGGCTTCATCCAACAACTTATGGATGTATCCTTTTTCAAATGATGTTTAGTTTTCTTTACTTTAGCTTGCATATGCAGGTTGTGGCATATGACCACTAAAGTAGGTACTAAATGTAGTGTCGTAAATTGTACACCCTTGCTAGGGTGGTACAATTCTATGCTTAGTTTAGCACCCGCCTTAGTGTGTTTTCATCTTGCATTGTAATTTTTGTTTAAGAATTTAATTAATTAATTTAATTAAATCTAAAGTCATATTTCATCACTTCATACATCATAAATCAAGCCCCTTACCCTAAGTGTGCCCCTTTTTATTCTATTCCTCCAATAAATCATTAAATCATAAACCCTAATTATGTCATATTTGAACCTTTAAGTCCTGATTTTGCATATGAAAACATCTCAAAATCAGTTGTAACTTTGGGATTCTCTCTAATACCATCATATCTAATGGCCGCAAAAAATTTGGTGAAAAGTTGGTCGGACCATGTGCAAGTGCAACATGGTCCTCGATATTTTTTCTAGCATTTTGGGAGCATAAATCTATGATATTATAATGCTTAACCCCAAAAGATTGGCAAGGAATTCAAATGCTAGGTTGTCCTAAAGACAAAATTAAGATCTAAGGTTTCATACATAGGAGCTATCTTTCTTCATTTCAAGGGACTAAGGACTAAGATCTAAGAAAAAGGTAGTTTTGGCGAAGCAAGCACAAGGATCCTTCTATGTAGTGAAAGAGAAGATTATGTGGAGCCTTCAACAACATTCATCAAGCTTTGATAAAGTATTTATCAATCATTAATCATCAATTAGTAGCCTTGAAGATATTGAAGAATAATACGAGATCACCGACTGACGATTCGCTTGTACCCCTCCCTTGGGGTTGGGTATGATTTCATGTTGTTTTCGTGTCTTTGTATGAGCTTATTTACACTCATTTTCACATTTACATTTATGTTTTATATCACTTTGCATCATTCATTTAGAGTATTTACTTTGTCAATTACAAGCATTTAGGGTTTATTCTTTAGGGTTGCTCTAGATTGTTTGATTTCATCGTAAGGTCTTGCACACACAGAAGATTCCTACATACACTATTTTACTATACAAATCGGCTATTTGTAGAGGTGGAAATCACCAACATAGGGTTTTGACCAAGGCAAATCCCTATAGCCACCCAAAGCTCCTTCTTTTTTAGTTGTAGGTGCAAAACAAGATACCCAAAAGTCTTCCCGGATTAACAAAAGGCACAAGGAAAGTCCCAAAGCCCCAGAATACCCCAAATCCATCAGGAACAAGGGCATGGCACGCTGGTCACCCTCAATTTTAGTGAATTTTAACAGGGTGAAGACTCAAGATCTCGTGTTTGCTGCCTTTTAGTTGCAACTTTGTCAAATCATCAGGGACAGGGGTGTGGCATTCTAGTCCTAGTCAGTTTGGATTAGTTTTTAGCATCAGGTGCGAATCCAAATTCCTTCCCCTTCTTTGCTTTCAGTGTCTCAGTTTCAGATCTGCAATTTTGTGCAATTTCAGTTTATGCATGCTTCATTGTTCATCTTCTAGTCTAGTTGATCAATGTTTCATTTACAACAAGAGGAATAAAAACCCTAAGAGATAATCCTTGGCTCCCTCTTTCTAACAAAAAAGTAGCCAAAGTGAGCTATCTCCCTAGGCTCTTTCATATTCCTAATGTGTTGGCAAAGGTGGGATTAGCTCCTAGTCACCCAGTCTCGCTTTTTCCCTTCCACAAGTGCAACATACAAATGAAATAACCAATGTACCAACTTGAGGTTAATGAGAAATTATATAATAGAAACATAGGAGGAGATGAGTGTATCAAGATAGATTGTATACTTAGATTAGAGTTAGAATAAAAGAATAATCACAGGGTTGCAGGATATTTATGTCGACCATTTGCTATCAAGAAGTAAATCATAGACAAGAGGAAAAGAAGTAAAGATAACATATATTGAGGCTGAAAGGACAGTGCACATGGATGAAATGGCTAGCTATATGACACTATTTATGTTGTGTTATTTTCTTACAAGAATAGAGATTGTAATTAGTTCGTTTGTACTAGCAACACAATAAGGACATAAGGAAGAGTTTTAGAAGAAAGAGTGTAGAGTAGGAAAGGTAGATGACATAGAGAGAAGTATGTATGTGTGATTATGAAGAAATGAAATGCTATGTGAAAAAGGTGCAGAAGACTAATGTGTAGAATCCACAAAGTTTAGAAGTGTAATGTTGTTTGTGAGTATATGAACACAAAGGAAGACTGCACATAGAGTGATTAAGTGAATATATAGTGGAGGTAAAAAGGAGATGAACTATCTGGAGACAAAAATGGAAAGTAGAAGAACAAAGAAGAAAAGCTGAGAGTACATGTATAACACAATGTGTTATGCAGAAGAGAAGATGGAAGAGAACAAAGGACAAACCAACAAGATTGTTGATTGGTTCAAGACATGAAAGAAGAATTGCAGCAAACATGAAATCAAAAATAAGTTTTGTCAATTTTTTGTAATAGAGGAAAGAAAGGTGGAGCATAAAGATTTTATTTTTTAGGGGGAATCAATAGAGTTTACAAAATGATAACTGCTACTGCAAATGTGTAGTGAACAGGGGAGAAGCTATAAGTGGTATCTATGTAATGAACACAAAAAAATTCAGCACTCCAAAGAGAAAAAAAGGAAGTTTGCATCCACAATCTATCAACTGCATGTATAGTGTAGTTGTCAAAGGGGGAGTGACATGTGTTTTCAGCTGGGAGAAGTAGAAGATGAATGAAGCTAGAAGTTGGTTGCCCCACCCTTTTCTATTGTTATCATAAGGGAAGAAGATGAGCATGGTGATAACAATGCCAAAGGAGGATATTTTTGGCATTATATTGTCATTGATGTGAATAGTTGAGAAGATACACTGGAAAAAGATGCAAAGATGATGAGTGTCCCAAAGTGAAATTCATCCTAACAAAGGATGTGTGGATTGATAGAGTTAAGTAAAGCTACCCAATGAGTATTGGGTAGATGCAAAAGAGCTGATGCAATTTATATCTTTAAAAATAAATTCACAAGGAGTGAGATGTTGTGCTCAAGGAAGAAGAATATTGATGTGGAAGTTTATAATAGACACTTCTAGGTGCTACAACAATGCCATATAATGATCTAGAGGGAAAAGATCAAGGTGTCCACAAGCATATAACTCAAAGGAAAGTTGAAGAAATTTCATTTTATGTGAGAAAGCTAAAGAAAAATTGAGTTTAGTCAAATACCACAGAGTAGATAGAGATGACATGCATGAAGTTTTTTATTGGGACTTGCAATTGGACAAAGAAGACATAGGCTATAGAGTGGTGAAGGCATTGAGAAAACAATGAAGAATCTCTATAAAAATTGAGGTTACAAAATAGAGGAAAAACAAGAGCGCCATAGAGGAGTTTCAGCAGGTGCACATAACACAATGTTAGAGCAGGCATAACACTATAGAAGAGATTGCATGCCAAGTGAATAGATGTGAAGAAGAGATAAAAGGGAGTTGAAAGCCAAAGAAGAGAGAAAAAAATAAAGGACTAAGAAGGCAGAGAAAGGAGGTAAGAAAGGTACAACAAAGAGGTGAAGAAGATAAGGAAAAACAAAGGATATAGAATAGAGCACAAAATAATACCACACATAATAAAATCTAGAACATTTACATTACATAGTGGCATGTAGTGAAGAATGTGTAGAGGGTGTGCATGTGATGAATAGAGAATAATAGATAAAAAGTAGGAATGAGAAGCACAACAGTGAGAAGGCCATATAGAGGGTGTGAAGAACAAAGACAATAATACACATCAAGTGAAGCAGAGAAAGGGGAGAGAGGAAAAATACCTTAGAGTGGAGAACTGAGACCATAAATTAGAGAGAGAAGAAAAAAAAGGTGAAGCATAGAGACCAAAGATGAGAGAGTAGAGATTCATGGTAGATAGCACAAAATGTTATTCACATAGAGTGTGGTAGAGAAAGAGGTCTGAACCAAGCAGAGATCAAAGCACAGAGGACAAAGATTGGGAGTAGAGAATAGTAAGTTAATCCCAAGTTCAATAAAACAATATTGCGTTACAAATATTCATTTGTAACAAGGTGCTTAATTTATAATTATAATTTACCTTTATTGTAATCATCTGAGTTGGTGCCCATAAACTTAAAGGGTTGGTGCTCCTTTGGGTTGGTGCCCATAAATGTGTGATCAAACTTTTACTTGTGAGGTTGGATTAGAGAAGTAGAGTCTAACAACATTTCTCACCAAGGCTTTTTCCCCATGATTGGTTTTGCTTATATATCTTGTGTTATGTGTTTTCCTTTTACATGTGAAATTGTGTTTAATATCTCTACTCATAGTTTCTTGACTTTTGTTATTAAAGTTCTGATTTTAAAGTAAGTTCAAGTATATCAATTACCACTGATTCACCTCTCCTCTCAATAATCCATTTATGTTCCTTTGGAGAAGTGGTATGAGAAGAAATAAAAGAAATCTCCTAAAAATGAACACTCCTTAATGAAAAACTCATGATTTGTTGGATGGAGAAGTTTACACCTTTTAACATCATTTGAATATCCAACAAATATGCAAGGCTTGCCCTAAAAATCCACAACCTTACATTTTTCTACTAGAATGTGGTCCCATGCAAGAGAATCATACACTTTGAAGTGCTTAACTATTGGATTCTAACTAGTCTAAGATTGAAAAGGAGTTACACCCCTTATAACTTTGTAAGGAACTTGAATTTGGATGTAACATGCACAGTTGATGGCCTCTACCCAATAATGAGGTGTTAAGGACTTGGAGGGAATCATACAATTCACCATCTCATTGAATGACCTATTATTGCATTCTACAAAACCATTTTTTTGAGAATTATATGGAATTGTGTGCTACATGTTGATACCTTTTGAATCACAAAACTGTTCAAACTAGATATTAATATATTCACCTCATTATTTGTATGAATAATCATGATGAATTTCTCAAATTATTTTTGTCCAAAAGATTTGAAATCTAGAAAATTCTAAAAGACCTTAGATTTTTGTTTAGTAAATTAAACCAATTTATATTTATAAAAATCATTAATAAATGTCAAGGCATATCTAGCCCTGCTAAAAGATTGTTTTGGAAATGGTCCTACCAAATTACCGTGTACCAACTCCAATAGTTGTGTATCTCTCCATGCTTTGAAATTATCGTACTTCTCCTCAAGATGCTTAGCAAGAATGTATCCTTGGCAAAATCCATCCAAAAATTGAATAGAAGGCAACCCTAAAACCATGTCATGTTGATTGAGCTATTTCAAGTAATGGTAGTTTAAGTGGCCAAACCATTCATAACATAAATAACTTAACTCATTTTCATGACTGATTAAGAATGTTGAAGGAGAGTCAAGAAAAAAATGAGAAAATTGATATAGTCTATATTGATGATCTTCTTTTACCATAACAATAGTAGACTCATTATGCATATAATTGATTACCACTCTATCTGGTGTAAACTCAACTTTCTTGCTAGAAATAGTGTGAGTGATTTGATAAATAGATAGGAGATTACTTGATAGAGATAAAACATAAAGGACATCCTTAAATGTTCCTTCACCTATATCAATAGACGTTCTCCCATGCACTTCAACAAGAGTTCCATTAGCCATAGTATGTAAGGCATATAAAATGACTCTAAAGATGTGAACACTAATACATTTGGTCTAGATTTCTGATAGAGGTTTTTGACGGAGAAAGTATATTGTGACCAAATTTGATTTTTTTTTAAAAATGCCCGAATTCGTCAGAATTTTGATGGTAATTTGGCATTTGGTTTCGATGAAGCATGCATTAGCAATGAAATTTGTTTTTTTTTCAAAAAGGTGCTCACATTCGTCGAAATTTCAACGACAATGAGCATTACTTTAAAAAAAAAGAGGGGAAGTCATTTGTGCATTGCAATCCCACGAAGGCGTCCATATCGACTTCAACCCCCAACAAGATCAAACCCACGTCGAAGGCATTTGTGCATTGCAATCCCACGCAGGAGGTATATTCTTCACCTTAATTTCATGTTGCAAAAAAATACACCATTCAAGAGATTCCTTTCAAGAGATTCTACAACTTTTTCTTTTATACATGCTAGCTATGCCTCCGTTCTTGTGGGATATGGACCGATTGTTGAAGCATCTCTTGGAGTATGAGAGATTCCTTTTTTATGCAAAAGATGTTAGGAAATGAGAAATGTGGTGGTAAATTGCCCAAGTTTTAGATGCAAATTGGTCAATAACAAATTAATGTGGATAGGAATCTGGAAATCATCAAAGCAATAACAAATTAAACTAGCTCAATCACAAAACCAGATTGCAATGATAACAAAACCTACAAACATTCAATAGAGATATGGAAATGAAACATTCAATTCAAACACAAACCATCGGGGGATCAGGGGATTGAAGAAATTCATCCAATTTATAGACAAATTGGAGAGATGACAAGATTAGCATGAAGAGATTTGAAAGGAAATTTCAAATCAAGAATGACAAATTAGACAAATTGACACTTTCTATGCAAGATTGATTGATTGACCAATTATGACAAATTGACAAGGTTGCTATGCAAGATTGATTGATTGATAAATTATGACAAATTATGACAAATTTGCTATGTCATTCCCATGAATTAGGAGAAATATTAGAGAAAATAGAAAATTAGATGAATTAGAAATTAGGAAATTAGAAAATTGATGAAAATTAGAAAATTAGGAATTAGGATAAATTAGTAAATTGGAAAATTAGGTAAATTAATTAATAATTTTTCATTCATTAATTAACTCACAAAGAGAGGAGGAATTAGTTAGCCAATTAAATAAATATTTAATTGTGACAAGAAGACTTAGGATAAATAAATAAATTGTTTAACCTAGAGGGAAAATGACAAACAAGGTTAAATGAATAAATCATAAAACCTTAGAAGATGAATTAGAAATGCAAGGATGACAATTAGGTCTTGACAAAAGATAATTGATGTCGATTCGATTTGATCACAACTAACAAAGGACCAATGTTGATAAATTATTTGATTGATAAATGTGCCAATTGACGAGGAACAATGACAAATTGATCCAAATTGACATGATTGAGAAAGATGACGATCGATGACAAATCGATTGCCAAAATGACAAGATTGAAAAGAGAACAACAATCGATGACAAATCGATCGCAAAACGACAAGATTGAAAATGACAATGATCAATGAGAAATCTATCACAAAATGATAAGATTGATAAGAGGACAAAAACCCAATTCCATCATTGATTAGGATTGATGATGTCCAAAATGAAATTGAATTGATGATGTCAAAATATGCCAAATGAGCACGCACACTGATGTGACAGGATAAGATCGACCAAAATCATGACTGAAGATTGTTATCGACAAGACCAAATTCGAAAGCGAGACAAATGAAGAATGCAGAAGAAGGACTCGATGCTCGCAAATGATAAAGACCAAGTGCGCAACATAGGAGAAATGTTAATGCGACACAAAAACCCTAAAATAAGGCAATGCGCCAATGTTAAAGTATGACTCCGCAAGCATTGACCATTTTTAGATGTCTACATTTTGCCCCTCTTTGAGACAATGTGATTTTAAGCGTTGTTTCAAAGAACAATAATGAAAATGCCCCAGGCAATAACAATGACATATGCAATGCCCCAGACAATAACGATGACATATGCATGCCCCCTCAAGGAATTGGCCGGAAACATCCAGAAAAGAGGCCAATTGATTGATAAGAATGATAGAAAATGATAGGAGCAAACAGACTAAAAATTGGGGATCGGATACACAAATGACAAGCAATTTAAGGTGCAAAAGACCACGACCAGCATAAGATGAAGAGAGTGCACATCCATCTATGCACTGACAAAGATCTATAAATGAGACAAAGAGAGTGAAAATAGCTCATTTGCACTAGCCAAAGTGGAGGATTTGTTGCTCTAGAAAAGGACCCTTGCAGAGAGATGGTGAACATTCCAATGGTAGATCACCTCGGGGAACATGTACGCACCTACAGACGACCGGATGATGCAAGAGCAGCGGTATGTATCTCAAAAACCCATATTGTCAATTTCATGAATTTTACTCGCTTGTGGGACATTGCGGGGCCCACAGGGAATGAAAAAAATGACTTCTGCACCTATGTGGGCACATCTTGCACTTGTGTAGGATGTCCTACACTTGTGTAGGGTACACAAGCGCAAGTTGATGCTACACAGGCACAGGACATAGCACACAGGCATAGTTGTGCACTGAGAACCCCAATTTGATCAAAAACAACATTCAAATGATCCCGAAAAGGGGGTTAAGGGTAGGATAGGTCAAAATAGACTAGAAACACCCTGATTTGTGGATGAAACAAGGAAATGTAGCCCATAGGAGGAAAACCTAAAACTGACAAAATGTGCCCCAATTGTGATGCAGAGTCGATAGTATCCACTGGTTACACGGGAGAACCGACCTGACTACTTCATGTTACGACATAGACTCAGGAGCACGGACAAAGATACATTAGCAGGACTTGGATTATACTATATCGCATTCATGCCTGAGATTAGGGCAAACACAGGATTGCTGACTGCATTGGCAGAGCGATGGCATTCAGAGACTTCCTCTTTCCATCTGGTGACTGGAGAGGCGACGGTGACACTAGAGGATGTATGGCGTATCCTCCACATTCTGATTCATGGGGAGATGATAGAGTATGACCCAGTGACAGGGAGAGATGCTTTGTGCAGATTATTTGAGTGTGATGCAGATGACCTGGATATCGTAGAGAGGGAGATTGGCTGGGAGACCATGGCATTAGAGTATGATTAGCGATATGTGGTGATAGCCATGGTTATAGCATGCCTATTAGCAGGGGACAGACGAGGACATGGATTTCCTATTGGATGGGGAAGAATGCTAGAGCGGATGGCGATAGAGGGGACTGTGTACGCATGGGGACCATGTGTGCTTGCTATGCTATATTTTCAGCTGCATCAGATAGCATATCAGGGGGTTCAGACTTTGAGCTGTGGGGTCACACTGCTATAGGTATGGGCATTTGAGCACATAGGCATATGTCGATCGATTGCAGAGAGATAGGTATTACCACACTGACCATATGTGTACTGCTATGGAGGAGCACTGAGACAGGGTCCTTTCAGATACATATTATATTAGCGACA
This sequence comes from Cryptomeria japonica, assembly GCF_030272615.1. NCBI lineage: Eukaryota > Viridiplantae > Streptophyta > Pinopsida > Cupressales > Cupressaceae > Cryptomeria > Cryptomeria japonica. Next base: position 136,998,493 of record NC_081408.1, on the reverse strand, counting down.
TGAGCTAGACAGATTGAGAGAGTTCACATGGTGGCCATATATTGATTTCCCTGGATGGTCATATGATACTGATGAGCTACTGTATTGCAGAAAGGAGAGATACCTGATTGGGTGACCAGTGAATCACCAGAGAGTGATTGAGATGTACCTACCAGAGAGAGTAAGATGACAGTTTGGAGAGAGGCAGGATGTACCTAGAGGGACTGCACACTTTTCCCGATCTCATAGAGATATGAGTCAGTGGGGGAGGATGATTCAGCTAGACATAGCATATGCTGACTTCACATAGCTACAACAAAGATAGTGGGATTGGAGATCAGATGTGGTGGATGTTGGGATGACAGAGGAGTATGAGCGATGGTTTGCACGACGATGACCTATACCATTGATAGATCCTGATATTTCGATACCTAGGAGACAGGAGGACTTCCCACTCGCTGGAGAGGAGGAGGGAGATGATGAGGATGAGGGGGATGATGAGGATGGAGGGGATGAGGAGGGGGATGAGGATGAGGAGTATGAGCTAGATTCGGTCGATCAAGAGTCTTTGCAGGATATACCCATAGAGCCGGAGACAGCTAGCATAGAGGAGATGGAGATATGTAGGGCCACCATAGCAAGTCAGCATGATCATATTGTGACATTAGAGAGATAGAATACTATCTTGAGGATGGAGCAGGATCAGTTCAGAGCAGAGATAGCCAGACTTATAGTGGCTCGAGATACAGTGATAGCCCAGGCACAACAAGCGGAATAGAGAGTGACCAAGTATATTGGGTCGATTAGGGATGCCAGTGCATGTGAGATGGCACAAATGTTGGTAGAGACCGGAGAGGAGATACACCATTGGAGGTCACGATCGAGGGCAGAGAGCAAGCCACATTCTTGGAGGTCAGTGAGCAGCATGGGGGTGAGTGGACCTAGGAGACCACCACAGCCAGGACCAGGGGTAGGAGGGACATCATCCTTGAGGCATGGTAGGGATGAGGAGGACAGAGGGAGCCCAGTGATAGAGGCACGTACTCCTTATGAGAGAGACATATGTAGTTTGACATTATGTATTTAGCCTGCGGGCCATACTTAGGATAGACAGTCCAATTTTGTACTTCGATATTGTTTTGATATATGATATGATTTGCAACTATATGATGGGATGCAATGTGTTATGGCTTATGTGTTTACTTTCCATGCATGGATGGCTGATGCACTATTTATGTACCATTTGGAACACGAAGGATATATTTTTATGTGTTTTTGATGTATTTATGAAATGGATAAAATGCTTGATATAATGCTTGAGATAATGTAAATGTACTAATCAATGAATGTAGGATGCAGCTTATGTTTGTGGAAATCAGAGCACTAGACCAAACTGACTGCCCAAACTAATGGAAGAAATGTTAGTAAGAAGAAATGAGATAGAGGACAGTTAGAGACGAAGAAAAACTTGCTTTCACTAATGCACTTTGTAGGTGAGAACCTTTATTTAATGTAGCAAAATGGATGCATAGCATCATGGCATTGAAGGCCAGAGCTGAAACCCAACCCCTTTTGCAAAATACAGACACATCGCACACAAGGAATGAGTGGAGCATCCTAGGGTGCATACATCAAGGGTCGAGGTATGTGCGGCGTTCACAAAGTGAATGTACTTATCACAGACACCCAATGATATAGTTGCCCCAGTATGTGACAAACATTCCACAAATAGCAAACACAAGAAAAAAATAAAAGGGACCATGAACCAACCCGGTTACTCTAAATCACTTAGTGACATCATCGAGCAACATAGGAACATGATCGAAGATAAATCAATAAATGATAAGACTCACTAATTCCAACAAGTCAAACAAACATCTTGATCTTCATTGTCAAAAGTTGAAAGTGTTGATAGGACAATTATGTTGTCTGGTTTTAGGACATGTGGTACCCCATCTAAGATAGGACACAGTTTGGTTTCGAGCATACCACACCCTATATAAGACTCATGATAATGTGCCAAGGACGAATGATATTGATGTTGATTGATTGATATGACAATTTTAATTAGTTTGAATGTCTAGTTTGATTTAAAAAGTTCATCTGTTAATGCGTGATTTCAGTAACGCACAGTGTGTGATTACGTGTCATTGGATGTATGCTCAGTGATCTGTCTATGCACAAAAGGGATTTTTTTTTTTTTTTCACAATTTTGTTTGTTCATTTTTTCAGGACATTATTTGATTTTTTTGGTATTATTTCAGGACATTATTTGATTTTTTGGATTATTTCAGGACTTTATTTGATTTTTTTGGATTATTTCAGGATTTTATTTGATTTTTTTGGATTATTTCAGGATTTTATTTGATTTTTTTGTATTATTTCAGGACATTATTTGATTTTTTTGGATTATTTCAGGATTTTATTTGATTTTTTGGATTATTTTAGGACTTTATTTGATTTTTTTGGATTATTTCAGGATTTTATTTGATTTTTTTGGATTATTTCAGGATTTTATTTGATTTTTTTGTATTATTTCAAGACATTATTTGATTTTTTTTGGATTATTTCAGGATTTTATTTGATTTTTTAGATTATTTCAGGACTTTATTTGATTTTTTTGGATTATTTCAGGATTTTTTTTGATTTTTTTTTATTATTTCAGGATTTTATTTGATTTTTTTGTATTATTTCAGGACATTATTTGATTTTTTTTTGGTTTGTTTAGGATAGTTTTCAATTCGAAAGTTCCAGTGATTGATCATGATAAGGGGCACACACCTAATGCACATTTGAAAGACATATATAGAGACCAGGACTAAAACATATGCACAAGAAACTGGAGTATGCAAGACAATGATGTTGACCAATCACAGGCCTGGAATAGAACATTGGGTCAGGACAAGGATAGGTGCGATAAACCTGTAGAGAGAAAGTATAGCTAGAGGTCATGATAGATGACAGAGCAATGATCATTTTACACATGGTGCCTGTTTGCCAGGTTTTCACCATGGTACTTGCCCAAAGAACCTGTTTGCCAGGTTTTCACTAGAGGGCGAATCATTTTTCTTTACTTTTGTTTGTCTTTTTTTTTTTCTTTTTTTCACCTGATTTTTTGTATTTTTTTGAGCTTTTTGATTTTTTTGTATTTTTTTTTTTTAGGATCATATTTGAAGAACTGCTGATAGAAAATTATGCCCAGTACTTGCGAAGGTGCATACTATTGACTGGATCTAACAAAGGTTCACCTTCTGGGGTGGCAAGCTGATATGCTCTCGAGCCATAGGCTGCAATAACTATGAAAGGCCCAACCCAATTAGGTTCAAACTTGCCTTTGACGATGTCAGTAGATTGTGCATTCTTGGGGTTTGCCTTTAAAACTAGATCTCCCACTTCGAAGTGTCGCCCTTTGACCTTCTTATTATAAGAGTGACTGAGATGGTTTTGATATGCTTGCAAATGTGTCAGGGCTGTCTGACGTTTCTCATCTAACATCTCAAGCTGATGCAATCGAGAGACTTTGTGTGTCTCATCATCAATCAGATGTTGCAAGGAAACACGCAAAGAAGGAATCTCCACTTCCAAGGGTAAAATGGCTTCCGCACCATACACCAAGGAGTAAGGTGTTGCACCAGTAGGTGTGTAGATAGAAGTACGATAAGCCCATAGTGAGGGATTCAACTGTACATGCCAATCTCAACTAACATCATTGACAACCTTTTTCAGGATCTTTATAATGGTTTTATTTGATGCTTCGGCTTGACCATTACCCTGTGGATAGTATGGACTGAAGAAACGGTGTTGGATGTGAAACTTTTCATAGAGTTCCTTGACATCTTTATTTTTGAATGGATGACCATTATCTGTGACTATGGCAAGGGGAACCCCATATCTGCATATGATATAATTTAGTAGGAATTTTGAAATTTGCACACCAGTGATATAGGTCATGGGGATAGCCTCAATCCATTTTGTAAAATACTCTATGGCTGTAATGATGAACTTGTGTCCATTTGCAGATGTCGGGTGAATCTTGCCAATAAGATCCAATCCCCATTGAGAAAAGGGCCACAGAGATATGAGAGAATGAAGCTCTTGGGCTGGCGCATGAATGTAATTTCCATGGATTTGGAATTTGTAGCACTTCTTAACAAAATCATGAACATCCTTTTCTAGAGTGGACTAATAATACCCAGCACGAATCAATTTTTTGGCTAATCTTAGACCATTGAAATGGTCCCCACATATACCATCATGAACCTCACATAAAGCCATTTGTGCTTTGTCAGAATCCAAACACCTAAGGAGGGTATGGTCAAAGGAATGACGGTAAAGGGTGTCGGCAATGATGACATATTTGGCTATCTACCAAATGAAGGCTCGGTGTTGGTTAGAAGAAAAGTTAGGTGGTAAGGTTTGGGATTTCAAATATTGATAGATGTCATTGTACCACGGGGAATTAGGACCAACAAGAACACACATCACATCCGCTGTTGGAATTTCAAAAGAAGGGACAAGCAACTGCTCGACCAAAAATTCACATCTATCCATATTATGGGGCATATTTAACATGAAAGCAATAGTGGCCATCGCATCTACTAACTTGTTTTGAATTCTTGGAATTTGACTGAAATGGATAGCCATGAATTTTGTCTTGAAGAAATCTACCATATGCTTGTAGGGAATAAGCTTTTCATCTTTTGTTTCGTAGTCATCATTCACTTGATGGATGACTAACTAAGAATCTCCATAGACTTGTAAATGTGTGATGTTCCAGTGGACCACTACTCGGAGTCCTGTGACTAGAGCTTCATATTCTGCAGTGTTATTGGTACAATGGAAAGTTATTCTGTAGGATTTGGGAATAGCATCACCTTGAGGGGTGACAAACAATATACCTGCTCCGGACTCGAACTTGGTATGGGATCCATCAAAATATAACTTCCATTCATTAGAAGATGTGAGAGCAAAGACTGATTCATCTGGAAAATCTGTCAACATGGGATGATCATCATAAATAGGAGCCTCTGCAAGTTGATCCACTATGACTTGTCCTTTTATTTCCTTTCGCTCCATTTACTCAATATCAAATTCATTGAGGATCATAACCCACTTTGCTAGGCGACCTATCAAAGCTGCCCTACTAAGCAAGTATTTCAAGGGATCAATTTTTGCAACTAACAATGTCTGATGATTTAACATATAATGTCGAAGCTTCTGTGTTGCAAAGACCACTACTAAACATGCCCATATAATAGTTGAATAATTTAGCTCATAGCCCACTAGTGTCTGACTAATATAATAAATAGCCTGCTCTTTGCCGTTCTCATCCTGTTGGGCCAAGAGAACTCCTAGTGCCGTTTTAGTTGCAGAAATATACAATATAAATGGCTTCTTGTCTATAGGAGGCATTAGAAATGGTGGTGACAATAGATAATCCTTGAGAGCTTGAAATGCTGATTGACATTGCTCAGTCCATTTAAAAGCAACACCTTTATGCAATAAATGATGGAAAGGATGACATTTGTCTACTAATTGAGCTATAAATCGGCAGATTGATTGTAGCTTTCCTTGCAGACTTCTTAGTTGACGGAGATTGGAAGGAGGAGGCATATCCCTTATTGCTTTAACCTTGGTAGGGTCGACTTCGATGCCTCTATGAGAAACAATGTACCCTAGTAATTTGTCAGTTGTGACACCAAAGACACACTTCTTGGGGTTGAGTCTGAGCTTGTAGGTCTCCATTCGGTCAAATATTGGGCCCAGGATGGCTAGATGACTATCTCTTGTGACGGATTTGCATAATAAGTCATCAACATAGTCTTCCATCAAAGTATACATAAAATCATGGAAAATTGTCATCATAGCTCTTTGATATGTTGCTCCAGCATTTTTAAGACCAAAGGGCATCACATTCTAGCAGTAAGTACCCCAAGCACATGTGAATGTTGTCTTATGTTGATCTTCAGGAGCAATGCGAATTTGGTTATAGCCGGAGAAACCATCCATCAACAAGAGCATCTCATATCTAGCAATCATGTCAACTATGATGTCTATATTTGGCAGTGGAAAATCATCTTTAGGGCATGCTTTATTGAGATCCCAAAAATCCATACAGATTTTGATGCCCCCAGTTACCTTGCTAACTGGTACCAAATTGGAAATCCAGTCTGCATAATCAATGGGTCTGATAAAGCCCATGTCTAGTAATTTTTTTAGTTCTACCTTGACCAAGAGAGCCACATGGGGATGCATCTTTCTGAGTTTCTATTTGATAGGCTTGGCATATGCTTTTAATGGCAAGTGATGAAGGACCAATTCTGGATCAAGGCCAGGCATATCTGCATAGGACCACACAAAACTGATCTTTTTCTGAAGAAAGAAATTGACAAAATCTATCTTTTCCTATTTTGATAGAGAAGCAGCAAAATGAATGACCTTAGGGTTGTCAGGTGTACCCAAATTTATCTCTTCAGTCATTTCCACAAGCAATGTTGATTTATCCTGACTTGATAGGGGTATGTCTAATCTTCCACCTTTGGGCGCCTCAGAGAGGTTTTCACCCACAGGTACATCTTTTATTTTTACTTTTTCATGATCAGAGAGTGCCTTACGGTTTTCACTCAAAGATTCATTCTTTTGATTTTTTACTTTTCCTTTTCTTTTTTCATTTTGATGACTGGAAGATGGAGTTGACTCCCCAAAATATGCTGTGGAATCCAGGTCAATAGCAAATCCCGCCTTATGATCACCTTGTGGTATGCCTTCTCGGAGTCCTAGAAATTCTGCAATTGCTTTGTCATTTTGAAAACAATCTAATGTGAGTGGTTCTTGTTGGTCATGTTGGATAAGCTGAGGATAGACAAGGGACATGTCATCATCAATTTTAGGGAGAGAAAGGGCTGAGATGGTAAAGATGTAAATGTCTGTGGTATCACTATCAGAATTACTTGTATCTGATTCAGAGCTTGGGTCCCAGAATGACTCTATCCAAACATTAGGACATGTTTTAGGAGGGGGAGTTATTTCATGTTTGTCTTCCATGGGCAAATCATCAGGGTCAAGGAAAACATTGTCAAGGGCATAGGAGCTAGAAGAAAAAGAACTCCACTCCCATTCATTGGAATCAGTTTCGGGTTGGGTATCCTCAGGTGTTGTTTCATCATTAGAGTCACGCCCCTTTCTACATGTGGTCATTTTGGTAGACAAGAGTCCAATTCGCAATGGTACAAAACCTAACCCTAAAGTTGGAGGTTGCATCTTGGGTATAATAGGTTTTAGCCTTCCTTTCTTGTCAGGGGGCCTAAGCCACTACAACTGTCATATCCTTTCTTCTGTAGCATAGTAAATCCTTTGTCGTACCACTCCACCGACAACCTGACAGGTGGTGTCTCAGTTGGATCCTTATAAAGCCAATCTATGACATCATCATCCAAAGTTTCTTTGTCAAGTTCACCCCATCTTGTAAATGTAGTGGGAGGCTAATATTGAATGACTATCTTAGGTTCCTTTTGCAACAAATGTGGTTTGCCATGTGATTTTGGAGATATTGGTAAATTCCCAATGAGGAATGTTTGAGCCATTGAATACTCTCTTCATCCTTGGTCCTATATCTTCAATTTACCTTTGACAACTTCTAACAATTCATTAGGATCCACATAACTATGTGAGTGGGCCTCTCTTTTAATTGGGACTTGCTGCTACTGGGAATCCTTTAGATTAGCACAAAATTGAAATGGATTAGGATCTCCTTAAATTGTTATCTTAGTCCCATTGTAAGGATATTTTAAACATTGATGATAAGTGGATGGAACTGCTTTCATTGTGTGGATCCATGGACGGCCAAGAATCATATTGTAAGGGAGATTGAGGTCTAGGACCTGCAGGAAAGTGTTTTTTGTCACTGGACTGACTCTAATAGGCAATGTAATTATCCCTTTAGATGGGTGCTCAGCATCATCATATGCTTTGATTGTTATTCTTCTAGAAGAATCAATGTCATTTTCTGTATAACCGAGACCAATGACCACTCTCAGGGTATAGATATTAAGACCTACTCCGCCATCTATCAAGACTCATCAGATTTTGCAATTATGGACAAAGACTTCAAGATGTAAAGGATCATTATGAGGGAGCTTATCAGGTGAAATATCATTATCAGAAAATGCAATGTGTTGGGAAATAGCTAGATGTCCTATTTGGGCTTGAAACTGGTCAACATCAATGTCTGTCGGGATAGTAGACTCAATTAAAGCTTTATCTAGGACTGTGCGATGCATGGGGGACATTTTCAACAACTCAAGGATTGATATTTGTGCAGGTGTCTTTCCTAGATGATCTAGGAGATTATACTGACTCGCAGGAGTTGATTTGGGAGGAGTTGCAGGAGCTCCTTTTAGGACTATTTTAGATCGACTAGTGGTGACCACACAAGAAGGATCTTGTCCCTTTATTCTTATGGTGGAAACATACTCATTTGAAGCTCGAAAACAATTGATGACATTGCTATAACCAGTATTTGCATAATTTTCTATTTGGGTAGAGTTTGAAGAAGATGCTTTACCCTTGTCATGATCAAGCAAAGGAGTTTTGAGAATGGTATGATCAGTGTTAGAGGTCGCGTTGGGTGGGTCTACCTCAATTACTCCTTGATCTAATAGGTCTTGAATCATATGTTTTAATTGAAAACATGATGCAGTTTTATGTCCTTTTGACTGATGGTACTCACAATATGCATTATCATTCCACCAATGCGGCTTTACCAATGGTTCTGCCTTAATATCTGGTAACTTGATAAAGTTTGCTTGTATTAATTGTTTCATTACTGACTCAATAGGCTCTCCCCATGGCGTAAACTATTGAGGAGGCCCATCCCTTGATCGGAAAGGTTTGCGTTGCTAGTTTTGTTGCTGACCTTGTTGTTGATTATATTGTTGAGTGTATTGTTGATATGGCAGCTGTTGAGTAACATTGCTCGTTGGTGTTTGATTTTGTTCCATAGTTGACATATTAGGAGCACTCAATTTCTTTATTGTGAACAGGGGTTGATTTGCATTCACCGCTCTTGCATCAACAACTCCATCATTAGTGGCATTCTTATTTTTGTACCAAAATCTAATTCTGTCCCTTGAATTGTTTGTGTTATCACTATCTTTGTTGAGCTTAATGATTCCCTTAGCTACAAGAGTAGTTTCAATGTTCATCCCTTTCTTAATGAGTTTCTCAATAGTACTGGGACTTTTCAATTTGAGTTCATACATTATTTCTAGGACCAAATTTTGAATAAATAAGTTCACTTGTTGTTCTTCTGGTATATCTAGGGAAGAATGACTATATAAGCTTTGCCAGCATTGCAAGAAAGTCACTAATGGTTCACCTTGCTTTTGCTTGGTATTGCACAAATCTGACATGGTCACATCACTGTCGATGTTGAATGCGAAGTGAGATATAAACTTTTGAGCCAATTTTGACCAAGTCTTTATATTACCTGGCAAATGTGAATACCAATCCATGGCTTGTCCTGTGAGACTTCATGCAAATAAGCGCATTAAATATGTTTCCTCATAACTCACTTCAGTACATGCTACAAAAAATGCTTGAATATGGTCTTTTGGATTTCCATTCCCTTTATATTTCTGAAAATTAGGTGCCTCAAAATGCTTAGTGAAGGGAGGCATGTACAAGCTCTTGTCAAATGGATTAGGACATAAATCTTGATCTGTGTACAACTTCTTTGTTCCTTTGGTTTCCAATGTGTCGACTTTTCATTGCAACTTCTCAAGCTATTGTGCAAATACATTAGGTAGCAAGGATTTTGACAGTTCATCATTTACTCTTGGGTGTACACTTTGTCGATACATACTCTTCTCCATTGGTTGTTGATGCTTAGAAATTGTTGTGTTTGGCGTCTCTTGCATATAATGTTCTTGGTACAGCTCTTGTTGCGGTGGTTGTGCCATGCCTTGATATTGACCTTGTTGTTGTGCTTCTTGTGGTGGAATCATCGTTTGTAGCCTAGGTTGATATTGCAATTGAGGGTGTTGTTGATATTGCACAGACATCCCTTGTGGTTGTGAAGTATTATAATTTGTTTGTCTTGGCACATATTGAGGCACATGTTGTTGTTGATGCTGATGAATTGAAATTTGTTGACTTTGTGCCAATTGTTGTTGTCTCGGTGTAAATCCCATCATTTGCAAAAAACTTTGTTTGGGAGGTTTTTCTTGTTTCTCCTTAAGATGGGGTATGGTACTTGCATTGACTTGTTGTGTTGTTTGTCCAATCCATTGGGGTGGTTGCAAGTTTGCATTAACTTGTAATGGTGTAGAAGGCGCTACAACTTGTTGTCGAATGTGATATTGTTGTTGTTGTGCATTATTTGTTTGCACATTTGATTGTCCCTTTTGTGCATTACTCAATTGTTGCAACATTTGTTGTTGGTGTACACCACTATCTGTAGCTCTTTGTGTTGCCATTATCGAAGGATCTGTCACAATATTTTGCATAATAGGTACTTGAGTATTTGGAAAATATATTGAACTTAATGGGACATAGGAGCTTTGTTGCATTGTGGAATTGTTTTGGGCATTGGTGAGATCAGGCATTCCAGTCGTAAAGCTTTCTTGCATCTTAGATTTTGATCCAATTTTATGCATGCGAGGAACCACTTCTTGTTGAGGGACAGCTATCAATATTTGTGTGGCCCTCATTTTATCTTGCGTTATAGGTGTTGTATTAAATAATGGATTATTTATTGTTTCAAATGATGACTTTTGAGGAATAGTCACTATCAATGCCTTTGAAGCACGTTTACTCATCAAGGTAGGTTGAGTTTCTTGTTGCACATTTTCTTCATTTGGATGCAGAGAAAAACTTAACAGCTCACCACCTTGTTGTTTTTGCACATTGATTTGCTCACTTGAGGAGGTCACATTACTCATCATGTCAAGATATTTTTGTGGGAACATCTTAAAGACCTTGTTCAAGAATTTATCCATCTTTTTCGTCAACTTTGGATCTTTAAGGAACATATCAACATCATCTGAAGCATCAAAATCTGATGAAGAATCTGGCAAAATATTTGGATTTGTTTCTTGTTGAATGCCTTGGTCTGAACCAAATCCTTGTGAAAGAGTTTGTTCCTCATATAATGTTTGAGTTTGAATGTCATGTTGTAGGTTCAGTTGATCCAATCAAAAGGTGCATTTCCCCTTGGTGTTGGTGGAACACTCCCATGTCCTGGTTTCATGGGTACAAACACTGGTTCATATAATGGAGGTGGTCCAAGTTGAACCATTCCATATGGTGGTAATGATGTGCTTGACAAACCTTCAATTTGTATTGTTTGACTAGTTTGAAACTGTGAGTTTGATATGTTGTCAATGGGTTGATACGTTGGTTCGCCCATCTTCTTAGATTTTGACCTTGTTTCAACAGGCATGTCACTATGCAAATGCAATATTTTTGGAATTTTTCAAGGATAATGTATGATATGGAACTAAATGCAAACTAAATAGATGAGAATGCAATCTATGGAAAGAATGCAACCTATGTTTTTGTTTTTTTTTCAAGATTTTGCCAAACTTTTTGGAATACAAATCTAAAAATGAGACCCTTAGGAAATTGAAATGATGTCTAGACCTCAAAGGACAAAAGGACCGAGTGATAGAAGGACAAAATGACAATGTCTCCCCTATATGCCTGGATACTAAGCTAGGTTTGATGAAATGACAGTGATGACAAAAAGACAAAGGTTTGATAAGGTCTAGACTTCCTAACAATAACTTAGGGTTTTATCAAAGATTTGCATTACTCAAGTATGACAAAACCTAGTTTTGACACTATATGCAAAGGGACAATTACTATGCAAATGACCCTAATATGATATGATAATGACCTAATCTTAATGAAGAGACCTAGGGTATGCAAATGTAACCTAATGTTATGAGGACAAAGATGCAAATGCAAATGTATGACAATGTCAACCTAAGGCAAAACCTAAGGTTGAATTATGAAATGGTATTGCTCTAATGCAAGAGGACACATGCAAATGGATGACCCTTATTGATATGCAAAGGAGTATGACCTAGGTGAAACCTAACCTTGGTACTTGACAATGAATTTGCAAAATGCAAACCTAGGATGAACCTAAATCTAAGTGACATGAATGTTTAAGACAAGATTTTGAAAAATGTTTGACAACCATGTTTGAAGGTGTTTTGAACGTTGTTGAATGAAATACTCTTGTGTTTAGCCTTGTTTTAAATCAATTTGTCTTGTTTTTGAAATGAGGCACAACTCAACTTTTGACAAGCAAAGAAGACAAGATATTTCAACTTAGACTCAGGACAATCATGCTCATTCACACATTTCTTATGGTAGGTAAGGATAGTAGGTACTTGAGAGGTAGACTCATTATGAGATTCAAGGAGAATACATAGATGCTTGACCCCATAGGCTCCCCTCCATGGCACTCACTTCTCAGGGCAGCCAAGCATCAGTCCCCATGGAAATCTCCCCATGGCGAACTTAGTATCTCTTCCAAGTATCCAAACTCCTCCTTCTCAAGCAACTAGAAGGATTTTTGGCCTCTAAATACAAGGTGTTTAATAAGGATTTCTGTTAAGCGTTACTCCTTGGTGTCACGCAAGCGTGATTGAGACATAAGTCCACCAAGATACCAAACAAATGTAGTCGCGCAAGCACAATTTAGACCGCGAGGCCCTACTTAGATGGTGATATGAGAAAGAGTCCAAGGGTTATCACTTCCCAAGTAACTACAATTCCCACGTAACCCTTCCTTCAAAGCTTTCACCCATCAGGTATTTATTTATAGTGAGTTAGAATGCCAAGGTACTCTAGCTGTACTCACTTTGGGTCATTCCCTTCTCACTATTGTCACTTTCTTGCAAAAAAAAGCAAATGGTCGGGAAGGTAGGCCCTCTAAAGGTAACAAACAATCCAAGACATGAGAATGGTATCAAAGATCTGGATTTTTGATCACCCTAAGAAGGATGAGAGCATACTCTCCTACTCCAATGTCAAACTCGACAAGAAAAGTAAACACATGTTCATTCCATCCTACTTAGCAAACATACTAGGTGCCTAATTATGAATCACAAACACAAAGTTCGGTTGGAATACAAGGCAACCTGCAAAATCACTAAGTTAGAAGTTTGATTTGTTTGGTCTTTGACTAGCGAACCTGTATAAGATTTGTTAGTAGTTTCATTTTTGTCTTCGCCATGCATAATGCCAAGGTGCTGCACAGAGAATCAGTACCAAAGAAAACCAGAATACCAAAATAGAATGCAAAACAAAGTAATTTGCAAGTAAAAACACTGATTTTTACCTTTGTTTCTAGCCTTACACAGGCGCAGAATGTCTTGACACAGGTGTAGAATGCATTGACATAGGCACAGAATGCATTGATACAGGTGCAGATCCCTTTGACATAGGCGAATAATGCATTGACACAGGCGCAGATCTCTCCTACACAGGTGTAGAAGTGCCAAGAAAGCCCTGAATTGCCTTGTTTCTTGGGTTTTCACCTGCAAATCAGCTCAAAAGGCACTCAAAACATGGTTAAATGGTTAGTTCACGTCGGGTTCACCAATTAATGTGGATAGGAATCTAGAAATCATCAAAGCAATAACAAATTAAACTAGCTCAATCACAAAACCAGATTGCAATGATAACAAAACCTACAAACATTCAATAGAGATATGGAAATGAAACATTCAATTCAAATGCAAACCATCACAAATGTGGATGTCTCCTCCATGATTCTCCATTGTCCTTCTTTCTCCTTCAAATTGGTTTGTTTTGTGGATCTCACCTTCAAGTGCATAAGCATAATGTGAAATCAAGATTGACAAGACGGTAGTGCAAGGATACTAGAAGCATGATTGATTCGGGGGATCAGTGGATTGAAGAAATTCATCCAATTTATAGACAAATTGGAGAGATGACAAGATTAGCATGAAGAGATTTGAAAGGAAATTTCAAATCAAGAATGACAAATATGACAAATTATGACAAATTGACACTTTCTATGCAAGATTGATTGATTGACAAATTATGACAAATTGACAAGGCTGCTATGCAAAATTGATTGATTGACATATTATGACAAATTTGCTATGTCATTCCCATGAAATTAGGTGAAATATTAGAGAAAATAGAAAACTAGATGAATTAGAAATTAGGAAATTAGAAAATTGATGAAAATTAGAAAATTAGGAATTAGGATAAATTAGTAAATTGGAAAATTAGGTAAATTAATTAATAATTTTTCATTCATTAATTAATTCACAAAGAGAGGAGGAATTAGTTAGCCAATTAAATAAATATTTAATTGTGACAAGAAGACTTAGGATAAATAAATAAATTATTTAACCTAGAGGGAAAATGACAAACAAGGTTAAATGAATAAATCATAAAACCTCAGAAGATGAATTAGAAATGCAAGGATGACAATTAGGTCTTGACAAAAGATAATTGATGCCAATTCGATTTGATCACGACTAACAAATGACCAATGCTGATAAATGATTTGATTGATAAATGCACCAATTGATGAGGAACAATGACAAATTGATCCAAATTGACATGATTGAGAAAGATGACGATCGATGACAAATCGATTGCCAAAATGACAAGATTGAAAAGAGAACAACGATCGATGACAAATTGATCACAAAATGACAAGATTGAAAATGACAATGATCGACGAGAAATCTATCGCAAAATGATAAGATTGATAAGAGGACAAAAGCCTAATTCCATCATCGATTAGGATTGACGATGTCCAAAATGAAATCGAATTGATGATGTCAAAATATGCCAAATGAGCACCACATTGATGCGACAGGATAAGATCGACCAAAATCATGACTAAAGATTGTTATCGACAAGACCAAATTTGAAAGCAAGACAAATGAAGAATGTAGAAGAAGGACTCGATGCTCGCAAATGATAAAGACCAAGTGCGTAACATAGGAGAAATGTTAATGCGATGCAAAAACGCTAAAATAAGGCAATGCGCCAATGTTAAAGTATGACTCCGCAAGCGTTGACCATTTTTAGACGTCTACAAATAGTAGTAGTTGTTCTAGAGATTTCCTTGGTCTCATTTTCATGTTACAATTGGCAATTTTGGCATGATACATTATTTATATACAAGGTTATTTCTATATTTTGTTGATAATGTGGTCTTAGGTAATACTGATGATTCATTTTCTCATAGCCTTGTTCTATCTTTTGCAATTTATTTTAACCTTTTAGCTTAGGCAGGTTGAGAAATCGACATTTCAACTTGATTAGTGACATTTTCCCCTTGAACAAATTGATTAGGAAATGATAAATTCTAAAGGTAAGATAACTTAACTCAAGGGAATGAGATGGTATCCTACCATGAAAGATGATATTTCTAAGCAAAAGACTACCTAGTGATATGAAAGTTGGTGCAAGATAGTAAGGACAACAAGGAAATTTATTTTGAACTTTGACAAGATTAAATCTTTGGGCGGAAGTTTGAATTGATTGATACCGAAAAGGCATGGTGATGCAAATAATCCAATAAAATCAACCAACTATGGAGATATTTCTCCCAAATCACCTATTCAATTAGGTGTCAACCCTTCACTTACTCACAAGACCCCTCACAAGGCCACAAGTTACTCAAAAGGTTCAATACCCCAAAACACACCCATACTCACCAACCCTCACCCAAACATTTAATCACACTCAAATAAAACAAATAAACATGTCTAATTAACAATCCAACTCTCCAACATTCAATCACCACCAACACTCTCAACCCTGATTCACACAAATCCTCTTTCAACTGGGTCTTCTAATCCCCCTAGTACTTAAATCACAAAATGTAATAGATATCCAAAAAGCAATGTACTTTTGGACACTCTTACAAGGACCACTCAACATATACCACCATGGGTCTTTACCCTCCCAACCACCCAAAGGTCAAAGGAAGATTCACTGTTGCAACGTTCACTTTTTTTGACAGTCTCAAGCACTTAGGATAGTCACTCCTTTCATGGCCATTCTTCTTCATAAAAATATCTAAAATTAATTATGATGATAGTGTACCTCCTTAAACCTTCAACCAACACCAAACTCAATACCAAACTCCTTCCCAATCTCACTAATGGACTAACTCAACTCACTATCAAATTGTGATAGTCAATGCAAGGTTTAGGACAATCATACATCCTCACGAATTGATGGGATTTTTTGGTCACCAAACACTTGGATTATGTTTATATCTCCCCCAAAAATTTGCCAATCCCTTAACAATACCATTCAAGGACCCTTTTTTCAATTACACCATCCAAATTCCATGCATACACTGTGTTCTCAAATAAAGACACAAAAATCAACACCTTCCACATATTTGCACGTGCCAAAATGCTCATGAGACCTTGCAATGATTAAGAAAACAAAATACATGATTTTATGGGTCATCCCATGCCTTGAAATGGATTTATCAACATGGAAATGACCCCTAATGCATTTTAGTTTGCCTCGAGTTACCCTAGACTAGGTTTTTGACAATTGTCACTAATTTGGCTATAACTTTTGCAATACAGAACAAAACAAGATGAAACCAAAAGGAGATTGAAGAGTATTGACCCTTATAAAAAATTAAAGATATTTTTAAAGAAAAATAACATGATAAGGAATGCCAAACTCCAATATAGCATTTTGCAATGTTAAAGAGCTCAGAAATTGCAGGGTAAAACTAAGATATTCATTAATTGTGCTTAGTTACAATGCTCAACTGACCCTTGGTCATGGAGAGTGCCTTATTAAATAACTCCAAATCCCCCCTCAATGGTTAGAACCACCTTTTAAACTTTTCTCAGCAAACTAACACCTAATTGCTCATAAAATGCACAAAACATTGCTTTAACAATGTTGAAAATATTAGCAACTTTGTCAAAAATTGTTCGTAGACTCAACCCAAGACCACTATGACTCAAAAATGATTTAAATAGGTTCAAATAGGTATATAAGACCTTTACATATCATTAAAAATCACATTTGACCCATTGAGACATATTTGCAACATAGTGACAATTTTGACAATATTGATCATCATGACCCCCAGTATGAGTCAACACACCATCTAATGTTCTTAATGACATTTATTACATGAAATATGGTATTATAACACATTATTCATAACCAAACTCAAAAAACTTGACCTATTACTAAATTGGCTTCATGGTAGCCATCTTGTGCTAGGTGCTCTTGCCCAAAAGGATGTTATGATACGGTGGAGAGAAATATGAGGGGGGAGTGGTAGGAAATGTTAAGGGTAGCTGCTAAATGGAGAAAGAGGAGGGAATGGGATGTGTGGGGAAAGGGGGACATAAGGGATATAAATGATGGAAGAAGGATATATATGGGGGGAAAGAGGCTTAGGATGTGGGAGGTAGAAGGGGTTGGGGTTAGGATATGTTGGGGAATGAAGTGGAGTGGGAGCTATAAGGGGGTAATGAAAGGGTAAAGGGTATGTCGGTTATAATGGGGGTTATAAGGGGGAAGGAAAAAGTTTAAAGCGGTAGGGTGGTAGGCTAGGATGGGGGTAGGTGATAAGATGGAAAGGGTAGGTTAATAGGTGTGTGGTAGAGGTAAGATTAGGGAAATAAAGGAAGTAAGACTTATGGGATGTGGGTTAGAATAGGTGACTTTAGGGGAATAAAGGGGTAAAGGGGTAGGTAATGCAGAGGGGAGTGTGAGATATAAGGTATGATGGGAAGGGAGATGCTAAGATAGAATAGGGGTAGGGATAAGGTGGAAAGGAAGTTAGTGGAGGGAGGTGAGGGTGTAAGATGGAAGGGTAGGTTTAAGTTAAGATTTGAAGGAGGTTAAGGCATGGGGTATGAAAGGTGGATAAAGGATAGAGGATAGGAAGGTAGGTGAGTTAGAAGGTATGGTAAATGGAAGTGAAGAGTGTTAGGGGAGGTGGAAATGGGAGGAAATGGAAATGGGAGTGATTGGGTTTGGGCACCCATTGATAGGATCGATAGAAGTGGAAGGAATTATGCCTTGGCTGGGCAAAGGGAATGTTAAACCTCACTTAATTTCAAAGAGAAAGACTTGGCCAGCTCCTGAGCAACTATGAACAAAAGGTTAACATTAAAGACTCGACAACAACCAACTAAGCTCAAACAACTAAACTAGAAAGTGAAAAAGTGGGGGTTCCCATTTGCAATGAGGCGATGTGTGAATACATCACAATAGGATGTCACTCTTCCCACTTACCTTTCTTTTTGTGAATACATTGATAGGGTCCTTCAAGCCTAGAGTAAGGAGTTTGAAGCGTAGATACATTGATTTGGCCTTGTGGCCATCAATGAGTGTTAAATGGTTTTGGTTCAATTTGCATAATTTATATGTTCAAGTAATTTAATTTGGTATATTATACTGAAACATGATTTCAACTTCTATATAACTAGTTCTATAGCCTATTTTTTTTGCCTGTGAAGAAAGACCATATCAGACAATATCAACAAACAACAAAATACGGAGACAATTGCTAGATTGTGGTCTAACTTGAAAAGAAAAGGTGATGGAAAATGTTATTGTCCCTACAAAAATTGTAAGGGGTTAAAGACAAGAAGACTTCTAATCAAAAAAACTAAGAAACATTGTAGACTGCATGGTCACATTGAAGGTGGATGTGATTATCATCCATTGGTAAGTTTTTCATTATATTGTTTTAACAATTTATATACATAAGTAATCACTTGATGATGAGATCATGCTCATGGTTTATTTATGTTTATCAATTTTATATAGGTTGAGCACCCCGAAGCACATGATATGGATCAACACAACTCAAAGAATATGGTTTTCAAAGTGGAGGAACATGGAGGTGTGAATATCAAAGCTGAAGATAATGATCCCATAGAAGATGACAATCATGAGCCACAAAACACAATTGAAGATTATGGTACAAATACATTGATCCATGACACATTTAGTACTAGCATAGCTGATCATGATGATGAAGATGACCTTGATGTTGTTCATGATATCCCTCTACTTGAGAAGGCATCTGAGGCCCTTTACGAAGGCTCCTAGACAACTCTTCTCTCTGTTGTATTGTTGTTAGTGAACTTGAAGGTTATGAATGGTTTATCCAACATAACAATCTTACGTATGTTAAGGTATGTCATATATGTCATAATAAATGGTGAATCATACTGTACCATTAATATTCTTTATATTAATAAATTATAATTTTTTGTTGTAGATTGATAGGTGAGTTTTTGTTACCACCATCAAATATTCTACCTCGCTCATACCAAGAATTATTTGCCATTATGAAAGATATTGGAATGGAGTATCAAGCAATAGATGCTTGTCCCAATGATCATATTATATATCACAAACAACATGAATTTTGAACTAAATGTCCTGAATGTCATGTCAATAAATATTGAATAGATCAAATAACAAAAAGGGTTCGCAAGGTTCTTCTCTATATTCCCATTATTCCACGTATGCAATGATTATTCAAGTGCACTAGCTTAGAACAATTTATGGATTGCCATGCAAATAGGATTCTTTCCTTTGATGTTCTTCTTATTTCGAGCTTGCTTTGATGATTCTCCTCTCTTGGTAGTGTGGATTTCCTTCTCGATAGAGTCTTTTCCTTTGAAACCGAGTCCTGCAAATTTGTTGGGTCTTTTTATATTCAGTTGCTCATCCAACATCTTTGATGCTTCATAACTCTTTTTCGGTGTTTCGTTGGATTTCTTCTTTGTTTCAAGTTCATCAGTTAGCCTTGATACTTCATGTTTTAATACTTGATTCTCATCATCTTTCAGATTTGCTTCATGATGTGCATAACCCAATTGATCTAACAAATTTTGTTGAATCCCAGTCAACCTTGTGATTTCATCATTCTTTTTAGATACTAATACTTCAAGTTGTTGTTTTTCTCTTTCTAGATCTCTTACTTTATCCTTGGCTGTCCTCAATGCATCAAGATTTTCAGTCATCTATGTGCTGAAATGTTCATGTCCTCTTTTCATTGCTTTTAGCTAATCAGTCAATGCTTTGTTCTTTTCTTTCAGTTCTTTAATCATTTCTTCAGTCTCTTCAGATATACTATTCTCAGATGATGTCTCAATTTGTTCCACTAACTCTTGAGAGTCCTGCAAATCATCAGATAATCTTCTTCTAACTTTCAAAGATTTTTGCATTTATTTCTGCATGTCAGCAATCACTTGATTAGCATGGTCCAATTCATTTTAAAGATTTACAATTCTCCGAGATTATCTGTAGCCTTCCATTAATAAGATCTTTCTCTTTAGGCAGTTAAACCTTTTTCCAAGATTCAAGCTTTGATACCAATTGTTAGGCCCAATATGGAAAGCTAATGTACTGAGAGGGGAGGGGTGAATCAGTACTTCAAATCTTTTCTTCAACAATAACTTTATTGTTAAGCATAAACCAAAAACTGTTGTAAGATAATATAATGCTAAAGAAAATAAATAACAATCATACATGATTCACTCCATAACACATATATTTTGGTTACGCAGAAACTCTTGGTTAGAGAGAAAAACTATGGTGGGGATGGCACTCACAACTTCACTACTGCAATAATAAAGGTTGCTCGGTTAGAGCTACATGTTCAGCTATTTTTGATAGCTTACCCTATTAGGAGTATTAAGATCGTTAGATCTACCTTGCTAAAGGATTTTACAACACTTATTCTAAATGCTGCACCTAGTTAAAGGCTTTACAATTTATAGACTTTGTTAGAGTCTTTTACCCTATTAAAGGTTTCTCTTACAACTCAAAATATTACAATCAAATTCTTACAAAATATCTACAACTTTATATCTGGAATGTTATAGCAGATTCTATGTGCTCAAAATGAGATTACCTTGCTTATAGCATACCTCAGTAACCCATAAAGTAACTTGGTAAACCCTTCTATTTACTCTATTCCTTGATTGTTCTCTGAAATCCTTCTCAGTGACCTTTGTGTCTCTAACAGTCACAATACTCAGTGCTTCCTTATCTATCACACATGTCTTGCCTCATATATAACCATCTATCTAATCCCAATTCATGCTGTATAAATAGATATCTTATGTCAGTGATCTGTTCATTGCTTCGATCTTACAAACATGATTTATCGAATGAATAACCATACAAAATATTTCATTGGATAGATAACCTCAAAATCGTACAAAATCTTTAAGGTACAATTTCCTAAGTGATAATGATTCTCTATTCCTCGATCTTGTAACATGTTTCCCATGTGTATCTAGGTTCAATGAATCTGGTAACACGTTTCACTCAGTGTGTGTTAACTCGGTATATCATTTTTCCTGCTTGGTAGATACATTGGTGATACTTGGTAGACAACTCGGTGTATACTAAGCTCTGTGACTACTTTCTTCTATAACCGTCTGCACTGTGCTTACCAATTGAATATTTTTGTAGTAGTAACCGACTAGAGTATATAGAATGACTTTGAACATAAAACTAATGGCAACTTAGTAAATAGTAACAATCTCCCCTTTTGACATTAGTTGAGATGTTTTACAAAACTTCTTGCAAAGTCATAACTCAAAAAATCTATATACTTACAAAATTTGACTAAATTGACAGTATATACAATTGTCAATAAAATAGTATACTCAAATATACTCCCCTTATCAATATACTATACAAAACACTAATTATGCATGCGTTGTGATCGATATTCTATATTCACTACTCGGTTCTCTGTTCGGTGATCACAGCTCAGTTATCTGTTGCTCAGTTCACTGCTCCCTGTCAAAATTATTTGTATGCGGATCTACTTATACTATACTCTTATGTATACTATATATATTCCCCCTTTTTGACAAACATAAAAACTTAGTTACCATTTGGTGGAGGCAACTAAGCAAAAATGGATTTATACTTTGTTTTGGCATCGGTGAGAGCGATAGAGAGGGCATCCTTGACACTGTCCATGAGTGAATTCTGAGCTGTAATGTCACCTAATAGTGAAATTTGTCCATCTAAGGTGCTTCCCTCTGGCTAAATGGATAGGGAGGTAGCCTTGTTGATCTACTCTTGGATGGAGGACAAGTATGGAATGAATAATGTTCGAAGTGTCATAATGTCCATCTTTATTTTGTGCTCTTCATTCCGAAGTTCTAATTGTTGAGGCATGAGCTTTTGTATCTTGGTATAGTAATTCTAAATAGAATTTGGCTCGGTGGTCAACTGATTGGAGAGATCAGTGATCTCTTTCTCAATCACTTCACTTTTCTTCTTGATGTCCCTAATAAATAAAGAAAATGTACAGAGTTTCTGAAATAATGAAAGAATGTGCTTGAGTTGAGGGGACAACTCAACAATAAATTTGACAAGTTTTACCTTGCCAATAGAAATAGCTTTCTGTACCTCTTCAATCATTTTTGTAGTGACCTCCTTGTCCTTCAATTTGCTCAAATATTCAGATGCATCTACTCCACATGTCTCTATCTTAGTTAGGAGTTCATCCAGTTAAACATGGATGGCTGCATCTGTTGTCACTATAGCTTCAGGTAGCATATTGGTTAAGAATGCTTTCACCTTCTGAAGTACTCTATTTTTCTTTTGAATAGCCATTTGCTTCTCCTATTCTACTTTTGCCTTGCATAGTTCATCGAATTCAATGAGTGCTTGCCCTTTTAATTTTGAGATGTCTACATTCAACAACACTATTGGTTTTGACAAATCTAATTTGAAACTATGCTTTTTCATTTTCTTGTCTTTAGTTTTCACCAATTGGACTAATACAATGGCTTGGGAGGCTTGTTGACCCTCGGTAGGTTGCTCGGTAGAGGCAACACTTTTGTCAATTTCTTGAACCTCTGTTGTAGCCTTTGGTGAATCTATGCTCAGGGTCTCAGTTGTAATATTTTTGGTGCTAGAAGGTGCTTGTGAAGTGTGTTCCCCAGTGGCCTAAGAAGTAGCTTCTCCTTCTATAGACTTGTGACCCTCTGTTCCTTATTCAGTATCCTGAGGTGTCTTGATTGAAGCAGGCTGAGTGACCAGAGGATAGGGTTGAACTTGTTCCAAAACTGACTCACTTGAAACCAGTTGAGCATATACATTCCCTTCTATCATTTCGTGTTCTTGTTCCTCAATGTCCATGATATCCTCATCAATTTGTATAGTGTCAGCAGGGTCTTGCTTGTGGATATCAGGATCTTGCTCGGTGACATCAACTATTTCAACTTCAACTTGCTCACTAGCATTCTTGTTTCAAAAGATTTCCTACCACTTTTCTTTGGTCTCATTCTCTACATCCAAATAAAGTCCATTCATCAATTTCAAGGCTTTTTGCTTGACTGGGAAGTTCGGGTGGTAGTTTTTCAAATGTTCTTTGATCTCATCTACCGTCATGTCTGAGAACAGATGTACCAGACTTCTTTCTCTTATCTGTTTCTCCAAATCCATAGCATACTTCCACCTATTATCAATGTGAAAATACAACTCTTTTGAAAGAGAATTAGATACTTCCAATGGGACCAATCAGAATTTCAAAAGTGTGCAGATGACAACTTCTTCAATTTGTCTCTTTTCATCATCATTCCTAGATTCATACTTAACAAATCTAAATGATCCAAATCCACCATATTGTTTCAGATTTGCACAAAAATTATCAACGCTAGGTACATCTTTTTGTATACTCTTAACAATCTGAAATTTATTTGCATCTTCAAATTCAGTGTCACTGGACTCTTTAGTCAAAATGAGTCTCCGAGTAGATTTCTTATAATTTTTGGTTACCTTCGGTGCGACAACATTCTTTGGTTTCTTACTCGGTGACGCTGCAGATGATCTTGTGTTTGGGCACTTTACTGAAGGAGTCGGTGATACCTTTGATGTGTTTTGTTTCTTCCTTTTCAAAAATTTCCATTTAGGCAATTCAATGCTCAATGTAATAGCTGCCACTTGGGCTTCAGATTCCTCCTCGGTGATTACTAGAGTTCCCTTGATAGGTGTGGAGGAAGAACCTTCTCCAAATTTCTCTATTAATGCCTTGATCATTTTTGTTGCCTTTCTTGTAGCCTTAGGTACTACAATACTCATCTTAACTTTCTCTTTAACTTCTTCATATGTACCGTATCTCAGCTCGGTAGCATGCCTTGGTAATGTAAGAAAAGTATCTATTTGTTGCTATGTAATGTCAAAATCAATCTCATAACCCATAGGTGGAAAAGATTGAGTTCTCAGTTCCACAACATTGACATAGCAGCAGTCGGTGTCTACTTCAAAGCATAAGTCATCCTTGTATTTCTCTACTAATTTGGGTAGAATTCTATACTTGTTATGAATCTTTTCTTGAAACTTGCTGAAATAATCATCAATAATATCATTAAAGTTATCACCTAACTTCTTGATGAAGTCATTGATTTGATGGGTGATTGGTCAGTGTAGCTTCCAAACTACTTTACCGACTGATGGAAAGAATTTCTCAAAATAGAAAAACATGCATACCAAAAGTGATCCAAACTTCAGTGTATTTGCCGAGTTGTTCTTCTTTGGCTTCCTTATGGTGTTAAGATTCTCAAATAGGTTTTTCAATAATACTTTGCATAGATCAATTTTCATGCCTTTCTTCACAATTTTATATGCTAGATCGATAGCTGCACAGAGTACACTGTTTTCCCTTGATGATTGAAAGAAACAACAACCTATGACTCTAATTGCAAACTTTAGCTCTGCATCTGTGACATTGTTTAGTTTTAGACCTCTGCAATTAGATTCTACTCCAGTTAAACTGATCAATTCCTTTTGTGATATCATTTTCTAAGCTCGAGCATGATCATAAATAGGGTAACCGGTGATCAAATGGATGATTTCCTTGGTAATCTTGAACAGTTGCTCCTCTAACCACATGAAGTCATCATGAACTTTTCTCAAAACAAATTTAACCCACTGGGGTTTGAAGACTCGCGGGTAGGTTAGGGCATCAGTCAATCCCTTGACTTTGATGTGTTCAAATTTGCTATCTAGTTTACCATTGGTACACAATTCATCATATGTGTCCTTGATCTCAAAATGACCTAGTTCCTCAACCCGATACTTAGTGAAGAATCTGACATCCTCAACTAGTAAAACCCTATCCGGAATGAGTGAAAATGCAGTTTTATCATCCGGTTCAGATGCTACTTTGGGAGTGAGAGAGTATTTTAGTGAGGCCTTCTCAATGTTCTCAACAACAACGGGCTTCTGGATCTTAGGTGCCATTACAGATTTTGGATAAACACTAAACAAAAGATCCTTAGGGTTTGAAGACTTTCAAACAACAGATGCTTTCTACTTAGAAAATAATAACAACTTGATATGATCGGTAAACTATCTTGACAATGCGTTGTGATTGATGTAAATACTTTTAAATTCGCTTTGGAAGAGATTTGATTGCCTTTGAATCGGTTTGCTCTGCTCTCTGAAAACTTGGTAAGTGTAAAATGACTGCGCAAAAACTTTAAGTACACAATTTTACCTTATCGAGATCCATGCAGTTAGGTAAGAAAACATTAAATGCACTCGGTTCCACTTACTTTTTATGTTTTTACCGAGTAGCTAAACTTCCTGCATTTACCGACTTGATAGGATTCCAAAAGACTTGATAAAATTTCAAAATTTCTAATGCATCTTTAGCTATGTAGATTTTGAATTAAGTACATGATAAAATAGGAACTGTTAAGATTTAACCTTTGAGAGAATGCAGTCCCTTCATACCTTTACCAATTAATTTGGAATAGGTGCACCTAACTAAGTAGATAAGGTGCTTTCTTCATTTGACACAATTTCCTTCTTTTTCCAAATCATCTATAATTTGCCTTTTATTTCCTCAATGTCTCCTCTAGGTTGATCTCTGCAATCTCTAGCCAAGTGTCCAACTTTGTGACAATGAAAACATGCCATACCAGGATTTCTCCATGATCTTCGGTTGTTCATTCCAAACCTTATAAAGCCATTGGCACTTATATGTCCATATCTTCCATAGTATTCACACCATATCCTTGTATTGTAATCCCATGGTACTGTAGAATACTATCAGTCAGGATTTGTGTGAGTTCGGTAGCCTCTAGTATTTTCTCGGAGTGTAGACCACATATAGTTCTTTTGTTTAAACCAACACTTCTCGGTACTATGTCCATATCTATTGCAGTTTTTACAAAACCCTTTGAATTTTGCCTTCTGATAATTGCTAGCAAACTTTGTCCTACATTTGTTAGATGTGTAACCATATTTATTGCAATTGTAACAATAACCATTAGACCTAGTGACATTCGGTTGCTTACCTTTTCTGATTTGGCACATGTTAGCAGTATGTCCTTGTTTTCCACAGTAGTTGCAAATAGGCTTCTTTCCTTAGATGTTCTTCTTATTTCCAGCTTGCTTTAATGATTCTCCTCTCACGATAGTGTGGATTCCCTTCTTGGTAGAGTCTTTTCCTTTGTAATCGAGTCCTACAACTTTGTTGGGTCTTTTTGTATTCAATTGCTCATCCAACATCTTTGATGCTTCATAACTCTTTTTCAGTGTTTCCTTGGATTTCTTCTCTATTTCAAGTTCATCGTCAGCCTTGATACTTCATGTTTTAATGCTTGATTCTCATCATCTTTCAGATTTGCTTCATGATTTGCATAATCCAATTGATCTGACAGATTTTGTTGAATCCCAGTCAACCTTGTGATTTCATCATTCTTTTCAGATACTAATACTTCAAGCTGCTATTTTTCTATTTCTAGATCTCTTACTTTATCCTTGGCTATCCTCAATGCATCAATATTTTCAATCATCTGTGTGCTGAAATGTTCATGTCCTCTTTTCATTGCTTTTAGCTGACCAGTCAATGCTTTGTTCTTTTCTTTCAGTTCTTCAATCATTTCTTCAGTCTCTTCAAATATACTATTCTTAGATGATGTCTCAATTTGTTCCACTAACTCTTTAGAGTCCTGCAAATCATCAGATAATCTTCTTCTAACTTTTAGAGATTTTTGCATTTGTTTTTGCATGTCAACAATCACTTGATTAGCATGATCCAATTCTTTTTGAAGATTTACAATTCTTTGAGATTGTCTGTAGCCTTCCATTGATAAGATCTTTCTCTTTTGGCAGTTAAACCCTTTTCTAAGATTCAAGCTTTGATACCATTTGTTAGGAATATGGACACTCAAATGAGACATTGTGTGTGATTGAAGGTTTTGTCATTGATGGCAACCTTGCAATCTTATGGCACCGGCAAGACATTATACTAGCAAAGCATTACACAGGCAACCTTGCAATCCTATGGCACCAGCAAGACATTATACTGGCAAAGCATTACTCAAGCAAGACAGTGCACTGGCATCAACAAGATCACTCTACATCGGCAACGGCACAGAAGATGTGCACTGGCACAAAAGATGTACACCGACACAGAAGAGAACATGTATACCGACATAGAGGCCGACAGGATTTTTGATATGTAATATTTCGTTTATTATTGTAAGCCGACTTGGCAAATTGTAAAATGACTCTTGTATATAAAAGAGATCATTGTAGACATTTGTAGGATATGGATAGAAAGCATATAGAAAATTATAAGGTAGACCTAATGTGCGAATTGTAGGTCAAGGGTATATGTAAAGAACAGAGCAAGAACTGGTATTGAATCTGGCATTGATGATGCTACTATAAAGCAGTACAGAATATTGGATTTGTGTAAATCCTCATTGTAAGTCAGTGTGACTTCTTATTGAGCAGTGAGCTCTAGGCAGTTGGCCTTCCTGCATGTGCAGGCCCCTATTGTAAGTAATATTCTCTTATTGGCCAGTAA
Organism: Cryptomeria japonica; assembly: GCF_030272615.1. Taxonomy (NCBI): domain Eukaryota; kingdom Viridiplantae; phylum Streptophyta; class Pinopsida; order Cupressales; family Cupressaceae; genus Cryptomeria; species Cryptomeria japonica. The sequence continues at coordinate 136,970,646 of NC_081408.1, read as the reverse complement.
GTGAATATTGTGGGTCACAAATCCCACCGAGGTTTCCTCATTAAACATCTTGTGTTATGGTGTCCTTTTCATGTGGATGTTTTTTATTCTGTTATTTACATTAATTCTTGCATACCGGTATATTGTTACTTTATGTTCTGCATATTCAGTTTTAAGAAAATTACATTACTGGTCAGATACTGATTCACCCCCCCTCTCAGTATTTGTGGGAACCCTAACAATTGGTATCAGAGCTTGGTCCTCTATTTTCAGAAGCCTAACAGCTTGAGGAAGATCTTGACACTGATAAAGATGGAAAATCTGATGAAGCAACTTGAAGGAGCTCTTACTGACTATGATGTAGAGAAGTTGAAAATATCAAATTAAAAGATGATTTAAAAGCAACTCAGGACATTATTCAGGTACTTCAAGAAAATCTTATTGTTACAAGAAATAAGAGAAGAGAACTTTGTGAAAAATTGCAAAATGAGAATGATGAAAAGGAATCACTAAATGATATGATACGCAAATTGAAACAAGAGATCATGACAACAAAAAATGAAATGCAGGATATGACTATGAGATTTTACAAAGAGATTGAGGACAGGAAAAAGAATGAAGAAGAGTTGACCAGAAAACTAAGTGATGTAGCAAATGAGAACACAAGACTTAGCTATGAAAATGACATGTTGAAAACAGATCTGATGCATACTCAGGATGACTCAAATTAACCAATGAGATAAAAAGAAATCTTGGAAAGGGAATTGGAAACTGCAAATCAACACAAAGAAAAATTCAAGAAAATCTTAGAAGAACTTGGTACCTTATTGAAGAATCAAAAACCCAAAGGAGACACTATTGGAATTGGATTTGAAGTTGGAGAAAGCTCCGGTACTGCAAATACCCAGGATCACAACAAACCGGTAAGACCTTCTAATACTTACAAATTCAATGGAAAATGATTTAACTGTAATAAATATGGTCATAGGGCAAATGAATGTATATCTAGGAATTATCAAAACATCAATCCTCCCACCGGTCAATGCTCCAAATGCAACAAAATTGGTCATAACTGTAGCATAAGAATTCGGAAATCATCACAACCAAATATATATATACTAATCTAGCTCAATCATGAAAGCTCAAATGCAATGATCTATCCTAAACACACTCAATAAAGACATAAAGACAAAACATTCAAAACTAAATACTATGCAAACCAAATGTAGATCTAAGTGCTTCCTTCATGCAGCTCCATTGTTCTTCTTTTCTCTCCAAATAGCCTTTGTTTGTGGATCTCACCTACAAGTGCATACACATGAGATGAAAGCAAATAGACAAGATTATGGTGCAAGAGTATTCGAAATGTGATTGATTCAATAAAGTGATTATTCTCATTAGACAAAATGATCAGGGACCTTGATTGAAGAAAATCATCCAATTTATAGAAAAATTGGAGAAATGACAAGATTAGCATGAAAGATTCAAATGGAAATTTCAAATCAAAAATGTCAATTATGACAAATTATGCACTTTCTATGCAAAATTGATTGATTGATGATTTATGACAATTTATGACAAATTGCTATGCAAGGATTTATGACAAGATTTTGAAATAGAAATAGACATTTAGGAATTTAGAAGAAATTAGAAAATTAAGTTGGAAATAATGACTTGGAAATTAGGAAATTGATGAAAAATAGGTAAATTAATTAATAATTTTTCATTAATTAATTAATTTACAAAAATAGGAGGAAATTAATTAGCCAATTAAATAAACATTTAATTGTGATGAGAAGACTTAGGATAAATAAATAATTTATTAATCCTAAAGGGAGAAATGACAAACAAGGTTAAATGATTAAATCACGAAACCCTAGAAGATGAATTAGCAATGCGAGGATGACAATTAGGTCATGATGAAAGATAATTGACTCGATCATGATTTGGATTAACAAAGGACCAATGTTGATAAATGATTTGATTGAGATTGGTTGACAAAAATCAATGACAAATTGACCAAATTGACATGATTGAAAAGGACAAGGATTGATGACGAATCGATTGCAATATGACAAGATTGACAAGGATAAAGATCGACCAAAATCATGATTGAAGATTGTTGTTGACAAGACCAAATTTGAAGATGAGATGAATGAATAATATAGAAGAATGACTCGATGCTCACAAATGATAAAAACCAAGTGCGAATCATAGGAGAAATGTTAATGCGATGCAAAAACCTAAAATGAGGTAATGCGCAAATGTTAAAGTATGGTTCCGCAAGCGTTGACCATTTTTAGGTGTCTACAATAACTCTGAAAATTGCAGAATGAATGTAAGATGTTATGTCTATGGAAGATTTGGTCATTTATCAAATAAATGCAGAACACAAACTGGCATAGGTTATGGGAAAGCTATTCAGAAAAATAATGTAACTTGTTATGCATGTAACAAGATTGGTCATATTGCTAAATTTTGTAGAAGTAAAGGTACACCGGTAGATAACAAAAGAAATAGTTTGGTAAAGAAAAGGTTGAAGAAGTTAAGAAAGAATTCTCAAAGCAATGGATTAGAAAAGGTGATCTAAATATTGGGTGTGCTCCTCCACCAATAGAACCAACAAATGCTCCACCGGCAGGACAATATGATACTCAACTGACAGGACAGAGCAATGCTCCACCGGCAGGATGTTCTTCATCAAATTGAAGAAAATTATCTTGAGGGTTTGGCAATCTAATGACACTTGTGCTATTATTCCCTCGGTTAGAGAAAAGAAGTTGAAAATCATTCATTACCGGCAAATAAAGTTAAGATAATACATTACTGACAAGCAATTAATGTGGTAGGTAGCAGAAAAGACTTTATAAAATAAGGTTTTTGGCTCCATTTCATTTCACCATGAATTCAAACTTTCAGAGAGCACAAAGATTTCTGAGCTAAGGCATTCCAAGCAAAGAGGCAAAGCACTTTAGCAATCAATCCATCCAAAGGTAGAAAAAGGTATTTATCATCATGGCATCCTCCTCTACACCTGAATTCATAGCAAACCCTACAGTAGTTGAGGTTATAAAATGACCTAGGCCCATGTTTCAGCTAGTTCCCGAGGTAGCTAAGAAAGATGACAACACAGGTGCTTTTTCCCAAATTCCAAAGGGTGTTGTTTATGCAGAAGACCCTAGAATGTATATTCATTGCAACATAGAGGAATTAGGTGATGAAGAAATCAAAAACATGTATAAGACTGTTATATGTGATAACTCCGAAAATGTGAAACCTAAACATAAAATTGTTGAAACCCTAGGATTCACTGAAATCCTTTGCATTCCTAAATTTCCCAAGGAAGTGGTTAGGATAGTTTTAAGCAGGGTACATGGCTCATTCTTTTGGCTTGACTTAGTGCATAAAATTACAAAGGAAGCTATGAAAGCAGTAATAGGGTTACCCTCCACTGGTAGCAGACCCAACAAAACCAAGAAGGTCTCCAATGACCTAGTAACAAACTTAACTAGTGCAAAATCCGACAAAAGATCATTGAGGGTTAATGATGTGATCGATACAAATGTGAGATTCATTAGCATGATTTTAGGTTACAAAGCAACTCATGCTAATAGGCTTAACTCTATTTCTAGTTTATGCATAAAGAGTGCTTATGACATGGTTAAGGACAATGTAAAAATTGATATCTGTGAATGGTTAAAGGATGAGTTAATTGACAATTTAGCAAAAATCAAGAAAGATAAGAAAGAAACCTTTAGATTTGGAAATTTAATTGTATGCTTAATGCTACATATAACCAAACAAGCTCTCCGTATAGGCAACAAGGATTTTGGATTTGACACACCGGTAGGAAAACAATTATCAGCCCTACTCAACATGGGTGAAAACAAGGAAAAGAATATTAATGAGTACTTTCAAGCACTAAAGGCCAGAATGAATAAAAGAATCAGACTGTCACAGGAAATTGTCAACAAATACAAAGATGAGATATGTTTTTTAATAAAAAAGGATGAGATCTGGATGGAAGTAGTCATCCCAAGGACAATCTGGGTAACAGAGATGGGGTATGAAACAGATGACCACATAGTTGAAACTTATGCTAAAGCACTTCTAGAAGCACCCAGGGAACAAAAAGAAAAAGTATTTGGTAGTGCTGAGACCATAGAAAAACATATTCAGTCTGAGAAGAGAGTGAAGAAGGTTGAGGCATTTGTGAGGAAAGGGTCCAAACAAGCTAAAGCCATTAAGGAAGATGTATTAAAGAAAACTGATATAACTGAAGATGAGTTGGTAGCCCAACAACCTGAAACTCATCTATCACTAGTAGATACATCCTTAGAAGGAGATATGCCAGCAACTTTTAAAAGAGTTGTTAGGAAAAGAGACCCCTCACCGGCAACCACTCCTTCACCTAGAAGGACAATCAAGAAGCAACAAGTTGTGAGGTCTCCGGTCAAGAAAGCCACACCTAAGAAAAAGCTGACCCCCAATAGGAAGAAGAAGACAAACACTGACTTGGCCCCTCTTGACATATTACTGGATGAGATCACAAAGGAAGGTAAATTGAAAAACATAGGGAAAATCTATGACACCCTATCAGATCATGAGAAAGGACAAGTCAAGGAGAGTGTTATATTACACATGGACATGTATAAAAAGTTTTTGATGCAAGTCCTAAATGAAGTTCCTGATGAATTATATAAAAGACTTGAGGCCAGAAGGCAAGGAATAATTGAGTTGGATAAGAAAATTAAAATAGAAAAATTACTTGCAGTATACCCGGTTAACTCACCTAAGGAAATTGATGATCTGATAGCTCAAGCCAACCAGACAGTTTTCTCAACTACATACCGACAAATTTCACTAATGGTGGGTAGAATTACAGAAGTTTCAGAGGAAACAAAAAATGGTTAGGATATATTCTTGGTTGAAAAGGAAAAACAAGAAGAATATAGGAATCCCAAGCTAATTAAGGTATATCAGAAGGACAAAGGGAAAGGTAAAGTTGGTGGACCACCAAGTATCAAGATTAGAGACAACTTACCCCACCTCCTTTAAATACTGCACCAGTAAAAACTACAACTACAGAAGATCAACCGAAAACTGAGAGTATGGACACAGAGGATAATAATCCTAATCCTGAAGTCCTATATATCGTGAATGTTGATACTTAGAAGATCAACATAGTGGTAGATAAGGATACACTAGATAAATTAGGTATAGCCCAAGAGCCTCCGACAACAGGAAACATAGAGCAACTGGTAGTAGATACAGAGAAACCAATAGAGCCAAAGGCTCTAGAACAGATGCCACCGGTAAGAAATTATGCAGGAAAACCAATGTTTAAAGAGATGGAGACACAAACAAACCTACCAGAGGTCAATACTAGCATGGTCACTTCCACCGGCACTCAGTTTGTTGGGTCACCATCAAATGTGACTGAGGTATTGCTTGAATCTATCAAGAAAATAACTGATTATAGCTCACAAGATTATAAAGCGATAGATGATTCAATTCCATTTTTGAAATCAATAGCTCCTAATTCTAATATAGACAATAAAGATTCTTTAGGCCAGCTGGATACACTTTGTAAACATATTTCTGGAAATTTTGAGCAAACAAAGGTAGAAACTATAAAGGACAGCGTAGAAAAAGAGAAACAAAAATTCTTTGAGGAAGGAATAAAGAAGTGTAACAGGGAATTTGACACACTTCTACCGAAACTGTGCAATTTATTGAAAGAATACAAAACTCTGTATAAAGACACCTGTAAGATAAACTTTTTGACCATAGATGTAGACAAAAAGATAAGCAAGGTACAGGAAGAGATCAATAAACTTGCAGATAATTTTGTTAACTCACCCGATACATTATTAGTTTTTGAGGAAAAGATAACAAATTTTGAGGAAGAATTACTCAAATTAGAAAGAGAAAAAGAGAAAATAATAAACAAGGCAAAACTCTTGAGATCTAAACTAAGTCCAAGATTGGACTATTTAGCATCTCTGTGGAAGGAAATCTCAGAGGCACTAACACAGGGAAGCAAAACACTGGTAGAGTACTTGCAGCATCTCACCAGTACAGTATACACATCTGAGATAGCAATAAAGGAGAGTAAGAAGTTTATGGATGGTATAAACTTAATTTTGGGAGATATTCTTCAGTTAATAACTACCCAACTACAAGGTTGAGGTTATGGATTGGTACAACTACAAAATCTACTAACCTTTGTCATTGATGCCAAAGGGGGAGTAGTAGGATGAGAAATTTTTTCAAAACACAGGGATCACATGCTCAGGGGGAGCTCTCACATTTTTGGTAACATTTTTGGTCTACACATTTTTGGATATCTTTTTGAAATTTCTCATGAGTGTTGCCATCAATGCCAAAGGGGGAGATTGTTGGCATATGGACACTCCAATGAGACATTGTGTGTGATTGAAGGTTTTGTCATTGATGGTAGCCTTGCAATCCTATGGCACTGGCAAGACATTATACCGGCAAAGCATTACATAGGCAACCTTGCAATCCTATGGCACTGGCAAGACATTATACTGGAAAAGCATTACTCAAGAAAGACAGTGCACTGACATCAGCAAGATCACTCTACACTAGCACCGGCACAGAAGAGAACATGTATACCAACACAGAGGCTGATAGGATTTTTGATATGTAATATTTTGTTTATTATTGTAAACCTACTTGACAAATTGTAAAATGACTCTCATATATAAAAGAGATCATTGCAAACATTTGTAGGATATGGATAGAAAGCATATAGAAAATTATAAGGCAGACCTAATGTGTGAATTATAGGTCAAGGGTATATGTAAAGAATAGAGAAAGAACTGGTACTGAATCTAGCATTGATGATGCTATTGTAAAGCAGTACAAAATATTGGATTTGTGTAAATCCTCATTGTAAGTTAGTGTGACTTCTTATTGAGCAATGAGCTCTAGGCAGTTGGCCTTCCTGCATGTGTAGGCCCCTATTGTAAGTAATATTCTCTTATTGGCTAGTAAGTGAATATTGTGGGTCACAAATCCCACCAAGGTTTTTCCCACACCGGGTTTCCTCATTAAACATCTTGTGTTATGGTGTCCTTTTCATGTGGATGTTTTTTATTCTGTTATTTACATTAATTCTTGCATACCGGTATACTGTTACTTTATGTTTTGCATATTCAGTTTTAAGAAAATTAGATTACCGGTCAGATATTGATTCACCCCCCCCTCTCAGTATCTATGGGAACCCTAACAGTTTTTGCATGTCAACAATCACTTGATTAGCATGATCCAATTCATTTTGAAGATTTACAGTTCTCTGAGATTTTCTGTAGCCTTCCATTGATAAGATCTTTCTCTTTTGGTAGTTAAACCCTTTTCCAAGATTCAAGCTTTGATACCAGTAGTTAGGCCCAATATGGAAAGCTAATGTACTGAGAGGGGAGGAGTGAATCAGTACTTCAAATCTTTTCTTCAACAACAACTTTATTGTTAAGCACAAACCAAAAACTATTGTAACATAATATAATACTAAAACAAATAAATAACAATCATACATGATTCACTCCATAACACATATATTTTGGTTACGCAGAAACTCTTGGTTAGAGAGAAAAACTATGGTGGGGATGGCACCCACAACTTCACTACTGCAATAATAAAGATTGCTCGGTTAGAGTTACATGTTCAACTATTTCTGATATCTTACCTTGTTAGGAGTATTAAGACTGTTAGATCTACCTTGCTAAAGGATTTTACAACACTTATTCTAAATGTTGCACCTGGTTAAAGGCTTTACAATTTATAGACTTTGTTAGAGTCTTTTACCCTGTTAAAGATTTCTCTTACAACTCAAAATATTAAAATCAAATTCTTACAAAATATCTGCAACATTACATCTGGAATGTTATAGCAGATTCTATGTGCTCAAAATAAGACTATTTTGCTTATAGTATACCTCGGTAACCCATAAAGTAACTGAGTAAACCCTTCTGTTTACTCTATTCCTTGATTGTTCTCTGAAACCCTTCTCGGTGACCTCTGTGTCTCTGATAGTCACAATACTCAGTGCTTCCTTATCTATCACACATGTCTTGCTTCATATATATCCATCTATCTGATCCCAATTCATGTTGTATAAATAGATATCTTATGTTAGTGATCTGTTCATTGCTTCGATCTTACAAACATGATTTATCGAATGAATAACCATACAAAATATTTCATTGGATAGACAATGTCAAAATCATACAAAATCTTTAAGATACAATTTCCTAAGTGATAATGATTCTTTGTTCCTCGATCTTGTAACACGTTTCCCATGTGTTTCTAGGTTAAATGAATCTGGTAACACGTTTCACTCGATGTGTGTTAACTCGGTATATCATTTTTGTTGCTTGGTAGACACATTGGTGATACTCGGTAGACAGCTCAGTGTATACTAAGCTCTGTGACTACTTTCTTCTATAACCGACTGCATTGTGCTTACCGACTGAATATTTCAGTAGTAGTAACAGACTAGAGTATATAGAATGACTTTGAACATAAAACTAATGGCAACTTAGTAAATAGTAACATGATCCACGTGGATCGTATTTGGGATCCCAACCCCATTAACAAATTCAAAGGGGAGTACTTGACGGGGAAAGGTAGATTGAAGAAAGTGAGGTAATTATAAGATGTTATTGTAGTTAATTAATTCTTAATCTTCAAAATAAATTGGTTGTAAGACGTCTATTTATTTTTTGTACAATTGGTCAAGAGTGGGATGCACTACATTTGTATTTTGCAAACAATCTTGATTGGATAATGTTATGGATTAAACATTGTCAACATTCTGGTCGCACATTAGCATAGGAAGGTGTGACTTCATTTGTTAAAGAAGCTCATCGCAATGGAGATTCCAATGTTACACAAAGGGAAATTGATTTAGCATATGGTTTAGGAGATAAATAGGTACGTATAAATTTATTAATCACCCATATGTTTATCAATTCATGATGCAATAATTTTTACATGTTTGACATATTGCAACTCAAACACCACAATGCTATGTGTTGTAATGGTCATAAATTTCGCATCAAAAAGTTGGATGACACGAAGAAAACTTGTGATTATGGCATCACTGCAATCTTTGAGGTGACAAATATTTCATCGAGAAATGACATACATCCTTAAGAGTCTCAAAATTGATACTATGGAATTTTGGATGATATACTTGAGTGCAACTTTAATTCCTTCAAATTAGTTTTGTTCGTTGTCAAATGGTACAGGCTACGATTGAATAAAAATGATCCTGATAGAACTGTTATTGAACATGATAATGGTTTTACAATGTTTAATATAAGGTCATTTGAACCAGTTGGGGATGAGCCCTGTGTTCTTTCAAGCCAATGTGAGCAAGTATTTTACTCAAAGGTTCCACATAAACCGGGTTGGTCATTTGTTGTTAGACATGATCCAAGAAGAAGGTCGATAAAGTATAATGTGATGGAAGAAGAAGATACTAAAGAAGTAGAAGATGAAGTAGATAATGATCATGATCGACAGTTTCTCAATGATGATGATGAATAAGAAGCTGATGATGATGATGATGATGATGATGATGATGATGATTATTGTGATGGTGATGGTGATGGTGATGATGATGATGATGAAGATGATGATGGTGGTAGTGGTGGTGGTGATGATGATGATGACGATGATGATGATGATGATGGTTATGATGATGAATGAAATGTATGAGGTATGTGATTAATATATTATCTATTTAATATTGATTTCTTGATAGAAATTTTTTTGACTTATATGGTTACATAATTAATTCATTATGTTTGAATTCTAATTCCATTAAATAATTAATTCATGATGTACCTTTTAATGTTTTTAATTCATGTTCCATGACCTCTAGCAGGTCCTTATAGTAGAACTATGCCACCCCGAGGAGATGGAGATAGGGAGAGTAACTATTTATGTGACATATTTTAAACTTTATGTTTATTTGTGGAATTTGGATTGTTTATTAGCTATGTGATGGATGCTGATTTAAAATACATATGTGATGGATTACATATTTATGATGATAGATGTGACATTTTTTGAACTTTGTGTTTATTTATAGAATGTGGATTGTTTATTACCTATGTGATGGATGGTAATTTATGATACATATGTGATGGATTACATGTTTATGATGACACATATGTGATGCTAATTATGATGCTCAATTACATATGTAGACGTATAAAAATGACCATATTTCTAAATGAATATTTTATGTTCATTTCTCTATTTAATTAAATTACCCGCATTCCTCTATTTTATTAAGTTAATTACTCAATTAAATTTACTATACCATTTAATGAATAAATCATTTTATTCAATTAAATCCCTTCTATCCACTTTTATTTAAATTCAAATTTAATTAAATAAGTTGACCCTAAATTGAATAAATCTAATTTATTTAATTGCAACCAAATTGAATTAAATTAACTTTATTTCAATTAAATCCTATTATCTCTCCATCCACTTGCAAAATCCTACACCTCCCACTTGCATCCTAAATCCTATTCCTAATTTCTTCTAGAATCCATCTAATCCTAATTAATTAACCAAAACCCATCCATTATCCCTTCTCCCTAAATTTGAGGAGGTCACTTCTCAAATTTGGAGTAAAGTCTTCAAAATGCATTAAAGCCTTTATCCATTCAACAAGCTAACTTGTTGAAAGCCCCCAAATTTGGAAGGACTCTTACAAATTTGTCTCCAAAGTCTTCATAACCATTAATGGTTAACTCAAACCTTCTTACATGGTTAAATAATTTCCATTAACTCAACCTCCATCTAACCCAAGGGTCTCATCAAGCATTTATTGATTTGACCATAGTTATTCTTAAACCTTTGCACAAGAGTTTATCCTTTGGGTAAAAGCTTTATCCAATGGATAATCTTAACTTAACCTTAACCCTTAAACCCTAGGGTAACCATGAGGTCTTCTCAAGCATTTAATGCTTCTTACACCTACTCTCAACCAACCTTATGTTGACAATTGTCACCATTTCATTGGTGCCAATTGCAAACATGGATTCCCAACTTTCAAACTCAACCCTTGATTACCTCTTTCAATCCTGACCATTCATTGCCCTATTTTTGCTATAAATAGAGCTCTCATCCCTCCATTTTCAGATCATCCAAGTTTGTAGTATCATACTTATGCTCAAATACATTCAAGCTTTCATATACCATTTATGCTCATCATTTAGCCTCTCTTTAAAATAGAAATTAATCTAATATGCATTTTAGAGTATTTCTATTATCATTAGCTTAAATCATTAACTAATATAGTATGCTAGGATAGTTTGTTTACTAACCTTGTCATCTTATAGTTAGTTTATTGCATTTATAGCATCATGCATAGCTTAGGATGCATCTCATCTTAAAATCCACAAAAGCATCCCTCGTTCTTGCATTTGCCATCCCTAAACCATTTTGTTTAGTATCTGAGAGAAAAAACATTGGTTTGAGGGACCGTGCAAGATAGAGAACCATGGGACCAACCTTGAGAAGCTAAGCCATACTTCATGACTCCATAGCTTGCATGAAGAAGTCCTGTGGGTGTGTGAGCAAGGCTCCTTAGAGCTCCATATTTCACATATTGAGTTCTATCGCCCTGCTTTTCCCGCATACATTTCTGGCACCCATTGTGGGGCATTACCCCATATATCAGATCATTATTTTTATTTAACCCCTTTTGCAGGTAGGCAGGAAAAATGAATTAGCGCGTTGAGTTAACTGTTTAGCGCATCCGATTAATAGCCTAGCGCATTTAGTTCACTGTTCAGCGTGTCGGGTCCATCATCTAGCACGTAAAGTTTGTGTATTAGCGCATCAGAATACTAAATTTTTCCTGTAGGTTTCGACACGGGAGAAAAACAAAGCAGCATCTCTCATACACAGAGTAGCGCATCTTGAAGATAGTATAGTGTATCACTGATTTATTTTAGCACATTATTGTGATTTTGTAGTGCGTACAGTTTTTTTTGTAGCACATCACAGACAGAAATAAGAAAAACAAAAATTGTAATCAAAAGTTAGAAATTAGACTTGTCGAAGTCCACCGAGGTATCTAACTGGTTATTTTAGGCTTAAGATAGGAGCTTCATCTTAGGATTAAGATAGTTAGATTTTTACTAACTTACCTATGTTAGTTTAAAATTTGATTTTCTTTTCTTAAAATTGAACTCACCTTGTTTTTAGGCTATAAAAAGAACCACTATCAAAAATTTTCTTGCTTTCATAGGAGAAAACCTTTATTTTAGGCTCTAAAAAGAACAACACAAACTTTTCTTTTTGCAAACATAGCTCTAAAAAGAACAACACAAACTTTTCTTTTTGCAAACATAGCTCTAAAAAGAACCTCACCATCCTTTGGTGCATAAAAGGATTCATTTTTAAAATTTTGCAAAGGAAAAAACCTCACTTACAAAGTTTTGGTCAAAATCGAAAGAGGGAAGTTATTCCCCTTTTCCGATTCTCTTTTGTTGACCACATCGATAATTTTGCTTTGTTGACCAAATTCTTTCACTAGATTAAAAAATCATTGCTTTGAGGAACTAAAAGGAACACCATGTTTTTCTTGGAGCAACATCTTCAAGTAGAGATTAGCAAATCACTGAATTGAAGACTTAAAAAGAATTTTGATTGCCTTGTATCAAAAGTAGAAGGAATATGCTCTCCCCTTAACTGGGTGATCAAAAATCTAGACCACTCTTAAAGCTTTCTATATTTTAAGCATTTACATCCTTTAGCAGGCTTGCCTTCCCAAGGAGTTGAAATCAACTCTTAAAACTATTTATGGCCGGTGTGAAGGGAATGACCTAAGTGGGGAATGACTTTAACACCAAGTATTCCAACCCACTATAATCAAAAGTGAAAAGTGACGAAAGTCCTTTTCAACGATTGCATGCAGCAATTAGCCTTCCCCCAGTATCCTTGAGATACATAAAGCCTTTGTTCTAAAGGTTGGGAAGCCTCCTGAGGGAGTTTATCACTGATGGCCGTACAGGAAGCCTAATTACGAGCCATAGAAATAGAAACTTTGAACCGAGTTAGTAAGCAGACATTTATAACATCATAGTGCAAGGGTGGGGAAGAATCCGCCCCCAAGATTACTCACCATATATCTCCCAAGATAACTACTTAATTGTGAAGCAATTCACTTTGAGTTAATTTCTAGCAAAAGGCAAAAAAACGGGCGCCCTCTAGGGGTGGCATGGCTGTTTGAGCTGACAGAGTATCGAGACTAGTGGGCTATGATGTTATTTATGACCTTTGAATAAAGAGTCTTTCTGAAGTGTATTATTCGTATCCAAACTTGTTAAAACATTGGGGATTTGAACACATCCTCGCAGAACATACAATTTTTGTTAGATTAGGCAAAATGGTTGTACTTTTTGTGCTGTGCTTACATTTATTACTTCAGAAAATCATCCATCTAAACTAAAAAACTCACAATCAAAACCAAAAATTATAGAAAAACCAACCAAAGGAAAAAATAGGGTAGATTAGCGCATGGGGACAACTCCTTAGTGCGTAGGGTATTTCTGTTAGCGCATCAAACCATCTAGTTAGCGCATCTGTTCCAAACAGTCGCGTTTTATCCCAAAATCAAAATAGTGTTAAAACATTTAGCGCATCAGAGAAATAGTCTAGCGCATGGAAGCATCAGCTTAGCACGTAGCAACCAAACATTAGCGCATCAAGTTTAAAAGTTGGTGCATCACAGACCCAGGTTAGTACGTAACTTTTTAAATGGGCAAAAAACAAATTTTGAACAGTAAAAAACTTTGGCGCGTGTCTAGGGGCAGCCTAGCGCATGTGGTCATTCTTTTAGCACGTAGAGTAATTTCGATAGCGCATTTCATCCTTGTTCTAGCACATGACCAAAAACATACAGACAAGGGGAAAAACAGTGAGGAATTTTAATTTTTTTGAAAACATTTTCAGAAGCCTCTTTTCATCAACAACATTTTTCATCAAAGCAGAGTAGCGAAAACAAAACTTTAAAGGCTATTTCTTGAGCTAAGTTTGTATCAAAACAAACATTGTGAAAATCCGAAATGGATCACACAGTAAAACATATCTATCTTATCATAATCCAGAAACCTCATCATAAGTATCAACAAAATCGTTTACCATCTTATGGATTTCATCTCAATAACACTTGTTTAACAATTTCAGGTTGTCAAATCAAGTCTCCATATTGGGAGGCTTTTATCTATATCATTTGACACGCTTTGTCATGAAGGGGCATCTAAACCTTCATTTTGATAGAGTAAGACTTGAAATTTTCAAAACAAGATCAACTGAATCCAAACAAATCAAAGAAAACCATTGATCACTCATGCATGACTAATCCCCATATTCTGAGAAGAAAGAACCTTTATCGTAACATCACATTGAAGAAACAACAACCTAGTTTTTCCAAATTCATCAAGAGAAATAAGTTTTTATACATCAATCGTCAACTCTTCAAATCTCATCGGGTATTCCTTCATCATGTCAAACATTATATCCAAAACAAATCCAACGAATTTGACAAAGAGCCTTTAAAAATGAGGGCATATTGTCAAAAGTCCGCTTTTAATCAAATCATAAACCGCGGAGGAAAGATCAATCCGGCATTCTTGCCCAATGAGTGTATCACTTATAACATATCCCGGCCAAAACCTCCAACCCCTGAGCAACACATTGAAGAGGATTTTGTCCCCTTCGTCACTAAAAGTTTCTACTAAAATGCCTGTTACTCGCTCTCAAGAAAACCAACAGACCGAGACACATGCGGAGTCTAGTATGAATAGAAGGTTGTCAAATCCTTTTGAGGGTCCACACCTGGAGGATACTAAAATTTCTGAAGAGCTTCTTTAGGAATGTCAGGAAAGCGCTTCATTCCAAAAGCTTGTAGAAAGGCTCATGGGAAACGACAAAGAAAAATATTTGCTCATGCTCACAAGTAAAGGAGTAAAACTCCCTGAAAAACCTTGACGCAGATATGTTTAGGACACACCCTCAGCATTATGAATATCAAGAACGTCAGTGAGAAAGGGAAATCTGAGACCCTGAGCAAAACATCCCGGATCAGAACATACCAAAACAACATACACCAATGCAAAACATCTTGGATCAAAACATACCAGAGCCACATACACCCAGACAATACCTCCCCGAACAAAACATACCATTCCAAACACTATTTCAACCTAGGATCAATGCAAGGGAAGAACTATTCCCTTGGCAAAACAATGTACCTTTGGCTGCCCTTACTCAACAAATGCAAATGTTACAAAGGCAAATGCAAGACATGCAACAAGGGACAATAGTGCGGTACTCTTTAAACGAAATCTATCCTTATCCTTTTGACAGGAGATTACACATGATCCCTCTTCCTCCAAACTCATACGTGCCCAAATTTGACAAATATGATGGAAAGAGTGATCCTCGTGATCATGTCAGAGAATTCTGTACCATGAGTCTTGAGTTTGCTCATGATGACACCTATCTGATGACGTTATTCCCAAGAAGCTTGGGAGGGAAAACAATGGAATGGTTATCCAAAATTACACCACCTGTTAGATCATTTGATGAATTGGTTAACAAATTCATAACACAATACTCCTATAACATCCAACACGCCATAACCATGCTAGACATCTGCAACACCAAACAAAAGAACAACGAAACATTCATGATATTCCTTCAACGCTGGCGGCGTATGGTATCACAATATCCTCGAGGTATTCTTGAAAAGGAGAAAATGGAAATCTTCATCGACAACTTGAATGGTGAAACGAGTTACAGGCTCAAACTCCAATGCATACCATCTTTTGCTAAATTGATTGAAAATGGCATTCAAGTAGAAGAAGCATGTGTCAAAAAGGGAACACTCAAATTCTTCAAGGAAGGAACAAACTCATCAAACTACAATAACTAGAACAATAGCAACTTGGACAAATCTTAATTTTGGACTTGAAACAAAAACGAAGGCAACAATGAATCACATGATCCCAAATCTAAGCAACCAGTGCTTGCATTATCCAGAAATCCTCAAGCTACGAAAAATCCTAAAAATGCTAATCTAAATGCTAACACATATGCACCAAACACCAATCAAGGACAACTCAACACAAACAACACCAACGATACTCAAAGCAAAAACATGAATCCAAGACCTAACAACAATTCACATGACAACACAAACAATTTCCAAAAGCATGTCTTCACACCACTGGGGCAATCACTAGAATTAGCATTCAGAGAACTTCTGGCAAACAAAATTCTCTCCTTGCCTACAATCAGCAACTATGAACCCCAAATCAAACCACCTTGGTGGACTGATTCACACTATTGTGATTTCCATCGTAACAAGAGTCATCGGACGAACGATTGCATGAGATTGAAAAACATTGTACGAGACATGATTGATCGAGGTGACTTAACGGTAGATGGTCTCAAAACAAATGGTGATCACGGAGCCTTTAAAAATCCTCTTCCAAATTACAACAAAGATGGAGCTTCAACTTCGAATGATACATGCGGAGCTCGTATCAACCATATCTACAACAACACCCTAAATCACATATCAGATGAAGATCATCACATAAATGTCATCACCATTCGAGATCAGCGTAATCATGAATCTGTCAATGTGACAACCCGAACTCAAAAATATGTCTTAAAAGGACATACTGCGCCTACAACTACTACACCAAAGATGTAATATGACTTGGCTAGCCACCTACGCAAAACTCCAGCTCAGATATCTATACTAGAATTACTGAAACTATCACCCAAACACAAAAACATATTGGAACAAGCGCTGTTGGAAACCAATGTACCTCAAAATCTGGATGCGGACAGATTTCAATCCATGGTTGCCCATATGATAGGACCTCATAATCTCACCTTCTCAGAGCAGGACAATGCTTCCTTGATTCATCCACATAACACTCCTCTCCATATTGAAGTCATCGTTTGCAAACACCAAGTAAATAGAGTCTTAATAGATGGAGGAGCTGGACTCAATATATGTACTTTAAAGCTTATATGTGCATTAGGCTTCTCAGAAGAGTCTATTGATCCCTGTAAGAAGATTACCATAAAGGCATATGATGATGATGAAAGGTCCTCTAAAGGAACCGTGATGTTACCCATTCAAGTGGGACCAGTGGAAAAGGATACTATGTGTCAGGTCTTAGACATAGATCTCACCTACAATATTTTGTTAGGATGACCCTAGATACATGAAATGCAAGCAGTACCTTCTACATATCACCAGTGTGTCAAATTTCTTTATGATGGAGAAGAAATCTCCATATCTACTGATCACAATCCATTTCAACATTACAACGTAATGGGGGCAGCCCAGGACAGTTTAGTTCCTCATAATAGAGAAAAGCAGTGATCTTCAACACCAGATCTACAAATAGCAAAGCCCAACTCATTATCTGGAGATTTCAAGTAGCAAATGCAAATCAAAGACCAAGGTATGGGAGAATACTCTTTGGAGCCCCTATGTTTGGCCAAATTACCGACATCACCCAGATCTCATGGATTGCCTACTACATCAACGCATCTGGTAACTCAGCCCATCACCAAATTTGATGGTACCTTCATCCAATTGGGCACTGTAGCACATGAATCAGAAGACAAGGATATTCTTAGCTGGTTATACAAAGATGAGGAAGAAGATAACAGAGCAGTTGCTCTAGACATTGTTCTACCTACACACCCATATGGAAAAGGATACTTAATCATGTAGCAAATGGGATATGATGGTAAAGGACCTATTGGGAAATGCAAAGGAGTCACTGAACCCATAGATCTTCCTTCGCAGCCCAATAGAGACAAAACAGGATTGGGTTGTAAGCTCACTTTCCTATTAAGAAAGCCGCCACGCATAAGTGCGAAACCTCAATGGAAAGTAAAGAAAAAGTACAAAGAAGAATCCTAGCAGGAAACACTCTTTGAGTCAGCAGAAACAATTCGCAAGGCATGGGAACGTCAAGAACAGAAGTTACATCAGGAAAAGCTTCAAAGCCACAAGAAGGCCATATCTACAGCAGTAGCTCATATTCAAGATCCACTATTTCAAGAACAAATAAAATCATCTTAGGATACCATTATTTCTCCCCGAGGAGGCATAGTCTATGAACAAATGCAGAAAGTAGAAGCAGGATCTGACACCGAATCAACAAAAACTATCAAAATGGTATCCATTATCAAAGATTTGTTTTCACCATACAACATACCAGTTTACAACACTGATAGAACCTGGGATGATGCCTCTAAGACTGATTCCAATGAATATGAGTGGGGTACCTGCTCAAATGCTACTACAGATATCACTAATAACACTAACAACATACCCCTTTCTTAGGAAGAGCATAATGCAAAAGATAGACCTCTTGAATTTGGACCACAAAACATCTATGACACCAAGGAAAGTGAACAAAAACATTATGAACAAGTCTATATGGAAGATAATACCATCGAAGACCTCGACGAAATCCTGGACTTCTTTAAAACCAAGAACAATCACGATTAAACCTCTATCTTGACACTTATAGTAGCAAAACTTGATCGACCAAATGATTCCTTACCACTTGTCTTTCCTGACCTCATAGACTGGGATGAACCTGAAATCCATGTGATGTCATGGAAATGGGGACAAGGCAACAACAAAGTTCAATGTTAATAAGTTAGTTTCAAACATAAAAACAAACAAAGAACTAAAAACCATTCCAAACATATCAAAAGAGATTTCAAAAAGCATGAAAGAAGTTTAACAAAATAAAAGAAAGGAGAAGAGCCTCCCTAAGATGCTTCCATGATGCCTTTTGATGCTTCTCTTTTGTTTCTCCCCTCTCCAAGTCCCAAATGAGTGTAGCTCTCAGCTTTTAGCACTATCCATGGATGCCATATGGAGATTCAAGATGGTTGAATATGATAAGAAAATGCTATGCAAGTGTAGACGTATAAAAACGACCATATTCTTAAATGAATATTTTATGTTCATTTCCCTATTTAATTAAATTATCCACATTCTTCTATTTTATTAAGTAAATCACTTGATTAAATTCACTATACCATTTAATGAATAAATCATTTTATTCAATTAAATCCCTCTAGCCACTTTTAATTAAATTCAAATATAATTAAATAGCTATCCTAAATTGAATAAATCAAATTTATTTAATTACAACCAAATTGAATGAAAATCAAATAATTCAATTAAATCCTATAATCCCCCATCCACTTGCAAAATCCCAAACCCCTTCCTAACCATTTCTAGAATCTTCTAATCAATTCTAATTAACCTAAACCCCCTCTAAACTTTGTCACATCCCTAAGAAAAGGGAGGTCACTTCTCAAATGGCCCAAAGTCTTGGATAACCATTGAAGGTTTTCAACCTTCAACCACCAAAACCCCCAAAGTCTTTGAAAACCATTGAAGGCTTCCAACCTTCAACCACTTAATCCCCAAAGTCTCCAATAACCATTAATGGTTATTTCAAACCCTCCCACATGGTTAAAACATTTGTTTTGACTCAACCTCTACTCAACCCAAGGGTCTCATCAGGTCATTAATGCTTTGACCATGATTATCTCTTAATCATTTGCACAAAGGTTTATCCTTGGATTAATTCCTAATCTAGTGGGTAATCCTAATTTAGACTTGACTCTTAGCCTTTAGACAATCATGAGGTCTCCTTAGGCCTTTAATGCCTCCAACCTCTTCTTTCAACCCAATCCTGTGTTGACACTTGTCATCATTTCATTGGTGCAAATTATGCACATGGATCCCCAACTTTCAAACTTGGCCCTTGATTAAACCTTTCAATCTTGACCATCCATTTCCCTGTTTATGCTATAAATAGAGCTCTCATTCCTCCATTCTAAACAATCATCTTTCAAATTTGAAGCATCACACTTATGCTCAAATTCTTTCAAGCTTTCATTTTATATATGCTCATCATTTAGCCTCTCTTTAGATCAGAATTAATCATAAATATGCATGCTTAGAATAATTTCTTTATCATTTTAGCTCAATCATAGACTAAACATAGTATGCTAGAATAGTATTCATACTAATCTCGTCATCTTATCATCTAGTTTATTGCATTTTAGCATCATACATAGCTTAGCATCCATTTCATACTACAATCTATAAAAGCATCTCTCATTCTCATATTTGCCATCCCTAAACCATTTTGCTCAGTAATCTGAGAGCAAAAACGTTGGTTTGAGGGACATTGTGAGATAGAGAACCATGGGACCCTCCTTGGGAAGCTGAGTAACACATCGTTACTCCATAGCTTGCATCAAGAAGTCCTCTGTGTGTGTGTGGACTGGTATTTACTAAATTTTCACATTTTAAGTTTTATTCGCCCACTTTTCCCACATACATTTCAAGTGCCAACCGTGGGGCATGAACCCCAATAACCTATCATTTTTTGAATTTAAGGACTTTTGCAGGTACGCGGGAAACTAGAATTAGCGCATCTAATAGATATTTTAGCGCATCCGCCTAATAGTTTAGCACTTCTAGCCTACTGTTTAGCGCATGTGCTTCCTGTCTTAGCGCGTTAAAACTGTTCCTCAGTGCATGACACTATTTGACAAATTTTCCTGTAGGTGTTGACACTGGTGAAACACAGATTAGCGCATGTACCAAACAGATTAGCGCATCCACAAAACCTTTTAGCGCTTTAAATACATATTCCAGCACATTAAAATGAACAGTTAGCGCATCAAATTCAAAATTTTCCTGCACAACAGACCGCGGGAAAACCAAACCATAGATTAGCGCGTCTGACACACAGAGTAGTGCATCAGAGAAACAAAATAGTGCACAGAAAAGAAACAGTAGTGCATCCGCCGAGTATTGTAGCGCGTACAGTTATTTCTGTAGCGCATCACAAATAGAACAAACAAAAAGAACTTTGTAACCGAATTAAAAAATTTTAGACTTGTGGAAGTCCCCCGAAACAAGCTAACAATTTTCTTGTTCTGTCTATTTGCAGGATTTTTAACAAGTTTCTTGTAGGTAAAGCAAGGAAGTTTGCTTTTAAAGAAAAACGTATTTCTTTTGTTGACCTCCGAAAATCGTATTTTCTTTGTTGATGATTTATTTTCCATAGATTAGACAATTATTGCTATGAAGGATTAAAAAAAATATCATGCTTGTTGGAGCAACATCTCCAATTAGAATTTAGCAAATTATTGTCTTGAGGTTAAAAAGAACAAACTTATTTGCCTTGTCTCGAAAGTGGAAGGTATATGCTCTCCCCTTAACTGGGTGACCAAAAAGCCAAACCACTCTTATGCTTTCAGTATTTCAAGCAATAAATCCTTTAGCAGGCCTGCCTTCACGAGGAGTTGCAATCAACTCTTAAAGCCATTTATGGCCGGTGTGAAGGGAACGACCTAAGTGGGGAATGGCTTTGACGCCAAGAATTCCAACCCACTATAATCAAATGTGGAAAGTGACGAAAGTCCTTTTCAACGGTTGCGTGCAGTGATTAGCCTTCCCCCAATATCCTCGAGATACGTAAAGCCTTTGTTCTAAAGGTTGGGAAGCCTTTTGAGGGAGTTTATCACTGATGGCCGAATGGGAAGCCTGATTAAGAACCTTAGCATTAGAAACTTTGAGCTGAGTCAGTATCCAAACATTTGTAACATCATAGTGCAAGGGTGGGGAAGAATCCGCCCCCAAGATTACTCACCATATATCTCCCAAGATAACTACTCAACTGTGAAGCAATTCACTTTGGGTTAACTTCTGGCAAAAGGCAAAAAAATGGGCGCCCTCTAGGGGGTGACACGGCTGTTTGAGCTGACGGAGTATCGAGACTAGTGAGCTATGATGTTGCTTATGACCCTTGAATAAAGAGTCTTTCTGAAGTGTTTATCTTGTATCCAACCTGTTAAAACATTGGGGATTTGAACACATCCTCGACAGAACATACACTTTTTGTTAGATTAAGTGAAATGATTATACTTTGTGTGTTGTGCTTGCATTTTGTATTTCAGAAAATCATCCATCACACTTGAAAATTCTCTCAACAAAAGTCAAAAACATCACAAAAACACCAAAAGGAAAACTCAGGGCAGTTTAGCGCGTAAGAGCAACATCTTAGCACGTAAAACAGTTATTTTAGTGCATCCGCAGAACAAAATAGCGCGTGCAACAAAAATAGTAGCGTTTCAACTGTAAAGCAAAACAAAGAACAATCTTTTAGCGCGTGCAAAACATATTCTAACGCGTATAAGGAAAAAATTAGCACGTAAGTGTCCTATATTAGCGTATTAACAAAAACAGATAGCGCGTTGGTGGCACAGTGTAGCGCGTAGTTTTCCCAAAAAAATATCACAGCAAATTTCAAAACAGCCTGTTTTAGCGCGTCAAACAAATAGCTTAGCATGTCGAAAGCCTGTTTTAATGCATTAGACAAACCAGTCAGCGCGTGTAAAACCCAGTCTAGCGCGTGCATATTTCATAGTCAACAAAGCAAAATTTTCCAGAATCAATCTGTTAGCGCGTAACCGGGGGCAGAATAGGGCGTGGGGAAATAATTTTAGCGCATCAGGGAAATTAAGTAGCGCATTGAACATCTGTTTTAGCGCGTGAGAAAGAGGAGAAAAACAGAGAGTTGGAAAAACCAAAAATTTTGAAAATTTCAAAATATTTTAAAAACAGTTTTCCATCAAAACACGTCTTTTATCAAACCAAAGTGACAAAACAAATCATTAAAACTATTTCTCAAGTCCAATTTGTGTCAAACAAAGTTGTTAGAATCCGAAAACGAGTCAAGCAATAGAGGATGTCTTTCCTATCATAATCCGAAAAATTTTCATCATCAGTATCAATTCAATCCTTTAAACATCTTACGGATTTTATCTCCAAAAACACTTGTCTAAAAATTTCCAAATTGTCAAATCCAGTTTCCAGATCGGGAAACTTTTATTCATATCATTTGACACGCTTTATCGTGAAGGGATAGCTAAACCTTCATTCTGATAAAGTAAGATTTGAAATTTTTCAAAACAAGAATCAACTAAATCCAAACAAATCAAAGGAAATCATTGATCACTCATGCATGACTAATCCCCTCATTCTGAGAAGAAAGAACCTCTATCGCAACATCACGTTGAAGAAATAGCAACCTAGCTTTTCCAAATTCATCAAAAGAAATAAATTTTTATACATCAATCGTCAACTCTTCAAATCCCATCGGGTATTTCTTCATCACGTCAAACGTTATATCCAAAACAAGTCCAGTGAATTTGACAAAGAACCCCTGAAAACAAGAGCATACTATCAAAAGTCTGCTTTTAATCAAAAGATAAACCGCGGAAGAAAGATCAATCCAGCATTCCTGCCTGACGAGTGCATCACATATAGCACATCTCGACCAGAACCACCAACGCCAGAGCAAAATATCAACGAGGACTTTGTTCCCTTCATCACTGAAAGTTTCTATTAAAATGCCTATCACTCGCTCTCAACGAAACAAACAAAGCAAGACACCCGCGGAATCAAGTATGAATCGCAGATTATCAAATCCTTTTGAAGTTCCATCATCAGAAGATCCTGAAATTACTGACGTAATTCTTCAGGAATGCCAAGAAAATCCTTCATTCCAAAAACTCATCGAAAAACTTATGGAAAATGACAAAGAAAAATATCTACTCATGCTTACAAGCAAAGGTGTCAAACTTCCTGAAGATTTCGATGCAAACGTCTTTCAAACAGGGTCTCAACAATACACGTATTAAGAACAACAAAGGGAAGAAGAGACTCGCATACCTAAACAACATATTCCAGAACAACATATTCCAGAACAACATATACCAGAAATGCGAGTACCTGCATTTGAAACCCCAGAACAACACATACCATTTACTACACCTTTTCAGTTGAGAACAAATACGAGGGAAGAACTCTTCCCTCGGCAAGATAATGCGCCCTTGGTTGCTCTTACTCAACAAATGCAAATGTTACAAAGACAAATACACGATATGCAACAAGGGACAATAGTGCAGTAATCTGTCCTTATCCATTTGACAGAAGCTTAAACATGATACCTTTTCCTCCAAACTCAGACATTCCCAAATTTGATAAATATGATGGGAAAGGTGATCCTCGAGATCATGTTCGAGAATTTTGTACTATGAGTCTTGAATTTGCTCATAATGACACTTATTTGATGAGGTTATTCCCAAGAAGCCTGGGAGGACAAACAATGGAATGGTTATCCAAGATTACACCACCTGTTAGATCATTTGACAAATTGGTTAACAAGTTCATCACCCATTATTCTTACAACATCCAACATGCCATAACCATGCTAGATATCTGCAACACCAAACAAAAGAACAATGAAACATTCATGATATTCCTTCAACATTGGCGACGCATGGTATCAAGATATCCTCGAGATATTCTTGAAAAAGAGAAAATGGAAATCTTCATTGATAACTTGAATGGTGAAATGAGTTACAGACTCAAACTTCAATGCATACCATCTTTTGACAAATTAATCGAAAATGGCATTCAAGTAGAGGAAGCTTGTGTCAAAAAGGGAACACTCAAGTTCTACAAAGAAGGAACGAGCTCATCAAACTACAATAACCAAAACAACACCAATCTAGACAAAACTCAATTTTGGACTCGAAACAAAAACGAAGGCAACAGTGAATCATATGATCCTAAATCTAAACAGCCAGTGCTTGCCTTATCAGGAAATACGAAAAATACGAAAAATCCTAAAAATGCTACTCCCAGTGCTAACACATATGCACCAAACAATGCTCAACTCAATACCAACAACACCAACGATAATCAAAACAAAAACCTGAATCCAGGGCCTAACAACAATTCACGCAGCAACACCAACAATTTTCATAAGCATATCTTCACACCATTGGGCCAATCATTAGAGTCTGCATTCAGAGAGTTGTTGGCAAACAAGGTTCTTTCTTTACCTCCAATCAACAATTATGAACCCCCAATCAAACCACCTTGGTGGAATGATTCACACTATTGTGATTTTCATCGAAACAAAGGTCATAGAACAAACGAGTGCAGGAGATTGAAACACATAATCCAAGATATGATTGATCGAGGTGACTTAACAGTGGATGGTCTCAAAACAAATAATGATCACGAAGCCTTCAAAGATCCTCTTCCAAATTATAACAAAGATGGAGCATCAACTTCAAATAATACTCGCGGAGCTCGTATTAATCACATCTACAACAACACAATCAATCACATATCCGCTGAAAACCATCAAGTCAATGTTATAACCATTCGAGATAAATGCGATCATGAATCTGTCAATGTAACAACCCGGACTCAGAAATATGTCTTGAAGGGACATACTGCACCTCCAACTACCACACCAAAGATCCAATACGACTTAGTTAATCAACTGCGCAAGACTCCGGCTCAAATATCTATCCTGGAATTGTTGAAACTATCTCCAAGACACAAAGACATATTGGAGCAAGCACTCTTAGAAATAAATGTACCTCAAAATCTGGATACAGATAGATTCCAAGCTATGGTTGCCCACATGACAGAATCTCATAACCTCACCTTCTCAGAGCATGATAATACTTCATTGAGTCATCCGCATAATACTCCTCTACATATTGAAGTCATTGTTTGCAAACACCGTGTCAAAAGAGTCTTAATAGATGTAGGAGCCGGACTTAATATATGTACTTTAAAGCTTATCCGTGCACTAGGTTTCTCAGAAGAATCTATTGATCCTTGTAAGAAGATTACCATAAAAGCATATGATGATGAGGAAAGGTCCTCTAAAGGAATAGTGATATTGCCTATTCAGGTAGGACCAGTGCAAAAGGATACTGTATGTCAAGTTTTAGATATTGATCTCACCTACAATATCTTATTAGGCCGACCCTGGATACATGAAATGCAAGTAGTACCTTCTACATACCACCAGTGTGTCAAGTTTCCTTATGATGGACATGAAATCTCCATATCATCTGATCAAAATCCATTTCAACATTGCAATGCAATGGGGGCAGCCCAAGACAGTTTGGTTCCTTATAATAGAGAAAAGCAGCGGTCTTCAACATCTGATCCACCAACAGTAAAATCCAACTCCTTATGGGGAGACTTCAAATAGAAAATGCAAATCAAAGACCAAGGCATGGGCGAATACTCTATGGAGCCTTTGTGTTTGACCAGATTGCCAACATCACCTAGATCGCATGGTTTACCTACTCTATCAACACATCTGGCAACTCAGCCCATAACTAAATTTGATGGTACCTTCATCCAATTGGGGAGTCTAGCACATGAATCAGAAGATAAGGATGTTCTTAACTGGCTATACAAAGATGAAGAAGAAGCTAATAGAGCAGCCGCTCTAGACATGGTTCTACCAACGCACTTGTATGGAAAAGGCTATTTGATCATGAAACAAATGGGATATGGCGGTAAAGGACCTATTGGGAAACGTCAAGAAGGAGTTACGGAACCTATAGATCTTCCTTCACAACCTAGTAGAAATAAAGCAAGATTAGGTTCTAAATTCACTTTTCTATTGAAAAGGCCGCCACACACAAATGCAAAACCTCAATGGAAGGAAAAGAAGAAATACAAGGAAGAATCCTGGAAGGAAGCTCTCTTTGAATCAGCAGAAACAATCCACAAGGCACGAGAACGTCAAGATCAGAAGATACATCAGGGAAAACTTTTGAATCATAAGAAGGCCATATCTGCAGTAGTGGCTCATATTCACACACCAATGGCTCAAAAATGAATCATATCATCACAAGAAACCATCATTCCTTCCAGGGGAAGCACAATCTATGAACAAATCCAGACTATAGAAGATGGGTCGGATATAGAATCAACACAGAATATCAAAAAAGTATCTATCATCAAGGATTTGTTTTCACCATACAACATACCTGTTTACAACACAGATAGAATTTGGGATGATGCCTATGAGACAGATTCAAATGAATATGAATGGGGTACCTGCTCAGATACTACTACAAATATCCCAGATGATACTGATTTCATATCCATTTCTCAAGAAGAACATAACGCCAAAGATAGACCTCTTGAATTTGGACCACAACATATCTATGACGTTCAGGAAAGCGAACAGAAATATTACGAACAAGTCTATGTAGAAGATGATACCATCGAAGACCTCAATGAAACCCTAAACTTCTTTAAAAACAAGACCCATCACGATGATAACTCTATCCTAACACTTACAGTAGCTGAACTTGACCCGCCCAATGATTCCTTACCACTCGTTTTCCCTGATCTCATTGACTAGACTAAACCTGAGACTCACGATATCCCAATTTTTCCAGATGATAAATCTATTATTCACTACCTATGTACCATAAATCCCAAAAAAGGCTCTACCAGTGAACCGAATAACGATGTCTGTTCTTCAGGGAGTGCCAAGTCTCTCAGTCGCAAAAATGAATCAAATAATGAATCTAATGCTGAAAACCAGTCAATGGCAGCAATGGATCCCAAAAAAGTAAAAATAAAGGACGCATCTGAGGGTGAAAACCTTTTTAAGGAACCTAACGATGGGAGACTTGACACTCTTGTTGAACATTTTCATGAACGATCACCCATATTGATTGAGCCCACTCAATCAATCAACATTGGTACCACCGAAGCAGCCAGAAACATTCACCTTGCAGAATCTCTGACAGAGGAAGAAAGATCAGCATTCATCATCTTCTTTAAAGGACAACAAATTAACTTTGCCTGGTCATATGCTGATATGCCCGGAGTAGATCCACACCTAATCATGCATCACTTGTCCATCTCTGCGGGGGTCAAGCCAATCAAGCAGAAACTACGAAAGATGAATCCACAGATAGCACTCATGGTCAAAATAGAACTGAAGAAATTATTAGATGTTGGATTCATTCGACCTATTGACTGTGTAGAATGGATTTCTAACATTGTTCCAGTCTCAAAACCAGATGGTAGTATCAGAATATGTACTGACTTCAGAGATGTCAATAAAGCTTGCCCAAAGGATGACTTTCCTCTACCAAGTATTGATATAATTGTAGATCTCACAACAGGCCATGCAATGCTCTCATTAATGGATGGTTTCTCAGGCTATAATCAAATCAAAATAGCTCCTGAAGATCAAGACAAAATAGCATTCACCTGTCCTTGGGGAACATACTATTGGAATGTTATGCCTTTTGGCTTAAAGAATGCCGGAGCCACTTATCAAAGAGCAATGACAACCATATTCCATGATATGATGCACACATTTATGGAAGACTATGTGGATGATTTACTAGCAAAATCTTTCACCAGAGCTGAACATCTTGGCATCTTAACAAAAATCTTTGATCGGTTGCAGAAATTCAAGGTCCGACTCAACCCTAAGAAGTGTGTCTTCGGGGTTACATCAGGCAAGTTACTAGGTTACATCGTCTCAGCTAAAGGTATTGAAGTTGATCCAGCAAAGGTACAAGCCATCATGGATATGCCACCACCAAAGAATATCAGTCAACTTCGATCTCTCCAAGGATGACTTCAATCAATCAGGCGATTCATCGCTCAACTAGCAGATAAAAGTCTGCCATTTAACCATTTGCTACATAAAAATGTGCCATTCAAATGGGAGACTAAATGTGTAGAATCATTTTACCAAATTAAATAGTACCTGATGAATCCACCAGTTCTAGTACCACCAATTGCAGGAAAGCCTCTTATATTGTATATCTCAACGATAGATGTTTCACTATTGGCACAAGAAGATCAACAAGGAAAGGAACGCGTCATATATTACATTAGTAGAACATTGAATGGTTATGAACTCAATTATACATTCATTGAAAAGGCTTTCCTAACAGTTGTTTTTGCATCTCAAAAGTTCCGACATTATATGCTAGCACACACTATCAAGCTAGTAGCCAAAATTGATCCTCTCAAGTATCTACTCAGCAAGGCAGCTCTCACAGGCCGATTGGCTAAATGGGTTATGATTCTCAGTGAATTCGACATCCACTACACAGAAAGACGAGCCATCAAAGGACAAGCAATTGCAGATCAGCTGGCTGAAGCACCGCTACTAGGAAAACAAACCATGGACATTGAATTTCCAGACAGGGACGTTTTTGCTTTTTCCTCCAAACAATGGACCCTATACTTTGATGGATCCTATACACAACATGGTTTAGGGGCCGGCATTCTATTCATCACCCCTGAAGGACACACTATGCCGCGATCATTCAGGCTTATGTTTCCATGTACAAATAATATGGCTGAATATGAAGCATTGGTCATAGGCATCAAAATGGCTGTCGAATGGAAAATCATAGAATTAAAGGTCTACGGAGACTCACAACTGGTCATCAATTAGATCAACAACAACTATCAGACAAAGGATGATAAATTACTCCCCTACAAACGGATGGTGGATGACTTCAAACAGTATTTTGTGCACATCACATTTGAACAAATACCAAGGTTGAATAACAAAGCAGCCGATGCAATGGCTACAATCACTTCATTACTACAAATTTCAGAACAATAGAGTCGTTATGAGTTCCTGGTAGAGCAACTGTTCTCCCCCACCTATGACCACTCTGAATCCCATGTTATATATGCCTTAACTGGTTCAGATTCTCCGTTATATGGACCAATATATGACTACCTCAAGCATAATATCTTACCCATTGACCAATCCCGTAACCAAAAACGTAACTTTATCCGACAAGCTGCCCATTACACCCTTACCGCTGATACCTTATATCGTCGAGGTTTAGATGGTACTCTTCTTCGTTGTCTTGATTGTAATGATTCTGATTCAGCTTTACATGAGCTTCATGAAGGTATTTGTGGCACACATTCGAGTGGCACTACTCTTGCTAAAAAGCTTCTACGAATGGGATACTACTGGCCTACAATGGAGAAAGACTCATATCATTTTGCCAAGAAATGTCCTAAATGCCAAATCCATGGCAATCTGATACATGCACCAGCACAGGAACTGCAACCATTTACCACATCCTGGCCCTTTTGTCAGTGGGGATTGGACCTGGTAGGCAAAATACATCCTTCATCTTCAAATGGACACAAGTTCATCATAACCGCAACAGAATACTTTACCAAATGGATTGAAGCAGTTCCCATGACCACAGTGACTGGGAAACAAATTGCCTCTTTTATCCTGAATTATCTGATTTGCAGATATGGTATTCCAAGTTCAATCGTCACAGATAATGGACGACCTTTCAAAAACCAAGATGTGCAGGAACTATGTGAAAAATTCAAAATCCAACATCGGTTTTCTACACCATACTATCCATAAGGAAATGGTCAGGCAGAAGCATCTAATAAAACGATCCTAAAAATCCTCAAGAAAACAGTGAATGATGCAGGCAAAGATTGGCACGTACAACTCAATCCAGCACTTTGGGCCTACAGGACTAGCATTCGCACACCTACAGGGGCAACACCATATTCCTTGGTATATGGATTAGAGGCTATTTTACCCTTGGAGGTAGAAATTCCATCTCTTAGAGTCTCTTTGAAAGGTTTGATTCCAGATGAAGAGTATCGAGTCAACCGACCGCAAGAACTGGAACTATTAGATGAAAGACGCCAACATGCTTATAATCATCTCAAAGCATATCAGAAATGCATGTGCAGGAGCTACAATCATAAGGTCATTCCTCATAACTTCAAGGTTGGTGATCTAGTCCTAAAAGAAAATCCAAGAAACCAGCAAGATAGAGAAAAGAAGGGGAAATTTGAACCTAACTGCTTGGGTCCCTATGTCATCATTTCAGTCTATGGATCAGGTGCGTATCAGCTAACAAATTCTGAAGGAGATGTTCTTGATGATCCGACTAACAGCATTCATCTAAAGAAGTACTATACTTAAGGTAGCCTAGTGCACGGAAAAAGCCAAAAACAAACAAAAAAAATCAAAAAATCCAGAAAAAACAAAAATACAAAGTACAATAAAAACAAATGGTGAAAACCTGGTAAACAGGCGCCCTTGTGAAAGGCCGGCTCCTTTACCTATATCCATGCCATTTTATCCATCAAAACACTATCGGCCATCGCCCAACACTTAAACATCTATCCATCTAGGACATACTTAGCATAGTCACTATCCTGAGTTATCCATCTGTATCTATTCTCTTATCGCATTTCACCATGGCTTGGAAATCACTGTACATAATCATATCCAGAAGAACACTCGTCTAGGGGCATTAAACTGTTCAAAAACTTGCAAACATTCAAGACATTCCAACTATTGTAAAACCTCAGACACAAGACATCCCACAAACACAACTACACTTCATCGCAACAACCAAAACAAAAACAATACACAAGAAACTTAGGGATGGATGATTTTCTGAAGTACTAAATGTTGCATTATCGCATTAAAGTCTTGATTATTTTGCATTTTGAACTTTCTAAAAATAAATTGGAATCTTCTCCTTATCTCATCAAAAGCTTCAAAAGCCCGAGATCATGAGGAACTTCCAAAAAAAAATTTCTTAGTCTTCTGTCTGGGAGGCGATCACTTGTACTGTGTGAATATTTGCCTCGAGATGTGATCCATATCACTGAAGGCCTGATTCCATTTCACGCATATAAATGATCTAATCTTGTATGTTTACGCAATACGCACTCAGGTCGTCCTGGTTCAATTATACCTTGACGCTTGTGCTATCTTGCAAAATTAAAAATCATGTAAATTTTACTCAGGTCATTATGGTTCAATTATACCATTATGCTTGTATAAATTTTCAACATATCCAAAAATCAATAAATGCTCAGTGATGATATTTACAAAGAAAGCAAACGAATGGTTATATCAGATGGCAAATGCAGAATGAGGATGCTTCAAAAATAATTAGTTGCATATCACTTTACACATAGCTACATATCATTTTACAATTAGTTGCATATCATTTTACAATTAGTTGCATATCATATCATACATCTCATTTTCAAAATATCATTCATCATTCATCATTGCATCCCTCGCATGCATATCTATCACATCATCATGGAATCTTTCTTCACTTTCATATCTTTATCATTCTTCCAAACTATCTTCTATCATTCTTCTAAACTATCTTTATCATTCTTCCAAACTATCTCTATCATTCTTCTAAACTATCTTCATCATTCTTCTAAACTATCTTTATCATTCTTCCAAACTATCTTCATCATTCTTCCAAACTATCTTCTATCATGTCTTATACAGGCAGTATCATTCTTCAAACCAGATGCTCGATCATCCATGTCTTATACAGGAGGTGTCATACCTGAAATCAATCTTAATCTCATTCCAATCAATCTAATCAATCTTATCAAACCCATGCATGCCATCACTATCTACTCTTCTATCTTTCAAACAACATTCTTCTTCTTTCGAGAGATCATTCATGCTTTGTGTGCACGAATGATCTCCCGAGGGGGCATTATCATATCAAATATCAAAACAAATCCAATATCAGTTTTCACATCAAAACAATGATATCAAAATCAAACTTACATCAACAACATGAAACAATTTTCTCATCTACATCAAGTTCAAAATCCTATCATTTCATATCAACTTGTAACACAACACAAGTTCTCAAAAACCATATAAAAACTTGTAAAACAACGCAAGTACCAAAATCACATAAACTTGTAAAACAACTCAAGTTTCCCACCCATATCAGCTTTTAACACAACTCAAGTTTCCAACCCATATCGGCTTGTAATACACATCAAGCTTCCCACATCAAACTTGAAATAGAACATGCAAATAAATCATATTCTGATCAATACAACACATTGATATCTACATAACTTGAAATATCTCACATCAAAACAAGTTATACCGACACTCATATTGGACAACTACATAAAATCATGACAGCACGACACAAATATCGAATCTGGCGCATCACACATCAAATATCAAATCTGGGGTATCACACATCAAATCTCGAATCTAGGGCATCACATCAAATCTGGGGCACGACTGGCAAATTAAAAGAGCGACACAAAAATTGCATTTGATCATAAATCATTATAAAGCATCATTTTCTTTGAAATAACATGTGCACACACGTCACTTCAAAGAGGGGCAAAATGTAGACGTATAAAAATGACCATATTCCTAAATGAATATTTTATGTTCATTTCCCTATTTAATTAAATCCAATTTAATTAAATTATCCACAATCTTCTATTTTATTAAGTAAATCACTTGATTAAATTCACTATACCATTTAATGAATAAATCATTTTATTCAATTAAATCCCTCTAGCCACTTTTAATTAAATTCAAATTTAATTAAATAGCTATCCTAAATTGAATAAATCAAATTTATTTAATTACAACCAAATTGAATGAAAATCAAATAATTCAATTAAATCCTATAATCCCCCATCCACTTGCAAAATCCCAAACCCCTTCCTACCCATTTCTAGAATCTTCTAACCAATTCTAATTAACCTAAACCCCCTCTAAACTTTGTCACATCCCTAAGCAAAGGGAGGTCACTTCTCAAATGGCCCAAAGTCTTGGATAACCATTGAAGGTTTTCAACCTTCAACCACCAAAACCCCCAAAGTCTTTGAAAACCATTGAAGGCTTCCAACCTTCAACCACTTAATCCCCAAAGTCTCCAATAACCATTAATGGTTATTTCAAACCCTCCCACATGGTTAAAACATTTGTTTTGACTCAACCTCTACTCAACCCAAGGGTCTCATCAGGTCATTAATGCTTTGACCATGATTATCTCTTAATCATTTGCACAAAGGTTTATCCTTGGATTAATTCCTAATCTAGTGGGTAATCCTAATTTAGACTTGACTCTTAGCCTTTAGATAACCATGAGGTCTCCTCAGGCCTTTAATGCCTCCAACCTCTTCTTTCAACCCAATCCTGTGTTGACACTTGTCATCATTTCATTGGTGCAAATTATGCACATGGATCCCCAACTTTCAAACTTGGCCCTTGATTAAACCTTTCAATCTTGACCATCCATTTCCCTGTTTATGCTATAAATAGAGCTCTCATTCCTCCATTCTAAACAATCATCTTTCAAATTTGAAGCATCACACTTATGCTCAAATTCTTTCAAGCTTTCATTTTATATATGCTCATCATTTAGCCTCTCTTTAGATCAGAATTAATCATAAATATGCATGCTTAGAATAATTTCTTTATCATTTTAGCTCAATCATAGACTAAACATAGTATGCTAGAATAGTATTCATACTAATCTCGTCATCTTATCATCTAGTTTATTGCATTTTAGCATCATACATAGCTTAGCATCCATTTCATACTAAAATCTATAAAAGCATCTCTCGTTCTCATATTTGCCATCCCTAAACCATTTTGCTCAGTAATCTGAGAGCAAAAACGTTGGTTTGAGGGACATTGTGAGATAGAGAACCATGGGACCCTCCTTGGGAAGCTGAGTAACACATCGTTACTCCATAGCTTGCATCAAGAAGTCCTGTGTGTGTGTGTGGATTGGTATTTACTAAATTTTCACATTTTAAGTTTTATTCGCCCACTTTTCCCACATACAGCAAGTGTAGACAGTGATGCTATGAAAAAGCTCTATGCTAATACCTGTATAACAACAATACTCTAATGCTTCCTTTTGCTTGAGGAGAAGGGTTCTATTTATAGAAGAAATGGGGAAATGAAAGGTTAAGATTGAGTAATCTTAACAAGGGTTAGGATTGAAAGATATTCAATCCATGTGAGACTTTCAACCCAATCCCATGTTGACAAGTGTCACCATGAGGAGGCTTGAGAGGAGAGATAAGGAGCATTAAATGCTTGAGCGGACATGATGGTTACCCTAGTCAAAGAAATAAATGCTTTGAAGAGACTCATGGGTTACATGAGGGTTAAGTTAGGGGTCAAAGTCCTTAACCATGGGTGCAAGTGGAATTAACCATTAATGGTCATGTAAGAGCCATAAGTGGTTTGGAAGATTTTAGAGGTTAATTTGTTGAACACACAAATCATTAATTGCTTTTCAAAGACTTTGGACTCTTTGAGAAGTGACTCCAATTTGCTTAGGAATGTGACAATATTTAGGGGATGGATTAGGTTAATTAGGAAGGGTTTAGAAGAATCTAGAAGGGGTTTAGGCATGCAAGTGGATTTTGTAGGAAAATGCAAGTGGGAGAAATTTTGGTATTTTCAATTAAAATAAAATCATTTATTTCAATTAAATGGTGTAATTTGCATTTGGATAAATATTCA
Organism: Cryptomeria japonica; assembly: GCF_030272615.1. Taxonomy (NCBI): domain Eukaryota; kingdom Viridiplantae; phylum Streptophyta; class Pinopsida; order Cupressales; family Cupressaceae; genus Cryptomeria; species Cryptomeria japonica. Next base: position 136,935,310 of record NC_081408.1, on the reverse strand, counting down.
AATAAATATTAATTTATTTAAATGAGAAAAAGGAAGATAAAGCATTAAAATGCTTGAAGACTTTGAGGGAAACCATTAAAGGCTTGAAGACTTTAAGGAAAACCATTAAAGTCTTAAGAAGACTTTAAGAGAAACCATTAAGTTTGAAGACTTTAAAGCCATCAAGTTTGAAGACTTTAAGGGAAACCACTAAAGGCTTAAGAAGACTATAGAAGGAAGCCATCAAGTTTGAAGACTTTAAGGGAAACCATTAAAGGTTTCAAGTGGGTGAGGATAAATAGGATTTTAAATAAATAATTTATTTAAAATAGTTGTGCAACTTGCTTTTGTAGGAAAATACAAGTGGGTGGAGGATAAAGGTGATTTAAATAAATTATTTATTTAAAATAATTGTGCAACTTGCATTTGTAGGAAAATGCAAGTGGGTAGAGGATAAAGGTGATTTAAATAAATGTTAATTTATTTAAATGTGAGAGGTGGGATTTTGGGGGATTTAAATAAATATTAATTTATTTAAATGTGAGAGAATATTTAATTAAATAAATATGATTTATTTATTTAATTAATGGTCTAAGTTTGGTTAAGTGAATTAAATCAAATAAATTGAATAATTTATTTAATTAATAGGAGAAGAGGGTTAAGATGAATTAATTAAATATTAATTTAATTAATTATTAATTGATGGTTAAATAATCAAATAAATACTAAGTATTCATTTAATTAAGTGGACAGATTTATGTGATTACACCATGATATACCAATTTTCCCAGATGATGAATCTATTATCCACTACCTATGTACCGTTAACCCAGAAATAGGCTCTACTAGTGAACAAGGTAACGATGTCTGCCAATCAGGGAGTGCCAAGTCTCTCAATCACAAAAATGAACCAAATAAAAGATCTGATGCTGAAAACCGGCCAATGGCAGCTCTAGATCATTGAAAAGTAAAAATAAAGGACACATCTAAGGGTGAAAACCTTTTTAAGGAACCTAACGATGGGAGACTTGACACTCTTCCTGAGCACTTTCATGAGCGATCACCCATATTGATTGAGCTCACTCAATCAATCAACATTGGTACCACAGAAGCAGTCAAAAACATACACCTTGCAGAATCTCTGACAGAGGAGGAAAGATTAGCATTTATCATTTTCTTTAAAGAATAGAAAATTAACTTTTCTTGGTCATATGTCGATATGCCTGAAGTGGATCCACACTTAATCATGCATCACTTGTCCATCTCTCTAGGAGTTAAACTAGTCAAACAAAAGCTACGAAAAATGAATCCGCAAGTGGCACTCATGGTCAAAGCTAAACTAAAGAAACTATTAGATGTCGGATTCATCCAACCCATTGACTATGCAGAATGGATTTCCAATATAGTACCAGTATCAAAACCAGACGACAGTATCAGAATGTGCACTGATTTTTGAGATGTCAACAAAGCTTGTCCAAAAGATGACTTTCCTCTGCCCAGTATTGACATAATTGTAGACCTCACCGCGGGCCATGCAATGCACTCACTAATGGATGGTTTCTCAGGCTATAATCAAATCAAAATAGCCCAGGAAGATCAAGATAAAATCGCGTTCACCTATCCTTGGGGAACGTATTGTTGGAATGTTATACCTTTTGGCTTAAAGAATGCAGGGGCTACTTATCAAAGAGCAATGACAGCAATCTTTCATGACATGATGCACACATTTATGGAAGATTACATGGATGATTTACTAGCTAAATCCTTCACTAGAGCAGAACATCTCAGCATCCTAACAAAGATCTTTGATCGATTGGAGAAATTCCAAGTCAGGCTCAACCCTAAGAAGTATGTCTTTGGGGTTACATCAGGCAAGTTACTAGGCTACATAGTCTCAGCTAAAGGTATTGAAGTAGATCCAGCAAAGGTACAAGCCATTATGGAGATGCCACCACCAAAGAATATCAGTCAACTCAGATCTCTACAAGGATGACTTCAATCAATCAGGTGATTCATTGCTCAACTAGCAGATAAAAGTCTCCCATTTAACCATTTGTTAAATAAAAATGTACCATTCAGATGGGAGACCAAGTGTGCAGAATCTTTTTATCAAATCAAACAGTACCTATGAATCCACCAGTTCTAGTACAACCAGTCGCAAGAAAGCCACTTATCCTATATATCTCAACAACAAATATATCGTTGGGGGCACTATTGGCACAAGAAGATCAACAAGGAAAGGAATGAGCCATCTACTACATCAGTAGGACTTTGAATGGCTATGAACTCAACTATACATTCATTGAAAAGGCTTGCCTAACAGTGGTCTTCACATCTCAGAAGTTCTGACCTTATATGCTAGCACACACAATTAAGCTAGTGGCAAAAATTGATCCTCTTAAATATCTACTCGGCAAGGTAGCTCTTACAGGTGGATTGGCTAAATGGGTCATGATTCTTAGTGAATTTGATATCCACTACACAGAAAGATGAGCCATCAAAGGACAAGCAATTGCAGATCAACTAGTTGAAGCACCGCTACCAGGAAAACAAACTATGGAGATTGAATTTCTGAACAGGGACGTTCTTGCTATTTATACCAAACAATGGACCCTATACTTTGACGGATCCTACACACAACATGGTTCAGGTGTTGGCATTCTATTCATCACTCCTGAAGGACACACTATACCAAGATCATATAGGCTTATGTTCCCATGCACAAATAATATGGCTGAATATGAGGCATTGGTTATAGGCATCAAAATGGCCGTCGAATGGAAAATCATAGAGTTAAAGGTCTACGGCGACTCACAACTAGTCATCAATCAAATCAACAATGACTATCAAACAAAGGATGACAAGCTGCTAGCCTACAAACGAATGGTGGATGACTTCAAACTGTATTTTGTACACATCACCTTCGAGCAAATACCAAGGTTGAACAACAAAGAAGCCGATGCCATGGCTACTATCGCTTCATTACTACAAATTCCAGAGCAACGGAGTCATTACGAGTTCCTAGTAGAGAAACTGCTCTCCCTAGCCTATGATCACTCTGAATCCCATGTTATCTATGCCTTGATTGGCTCAGATTCTATGTTATATGGACCGATATACGACTACCTCAAGAACAATATCTTACCCATTGACCAATCACGTAACTAGAAATGTAATTTTATCTGGCAAGCTACCCGTTATACCCTTACCGCTGATACTTTGTACCATCGAGGTCTAGATGGTACTCTTCTTCGTTGCCTTGATCATAATGATTTTGATTCCGCTTTACACGAGCTTCACGAAGGTATTTGTGGAAAGCATTCAAGTGGGACTACTCTTGCTAAAAAGCTTCTACGGATGGGATACTACTGGCCTACAATGGAGAAAGATTCTTACCACTTCGCCAAGAAATGTCCTAAATGCCAGATCCATGGCAATTTGATACATGCACCGGCACAGGAACTGCAGCCATTTACAACATCCTGGCCCTTTTGTCAGTGGGGACTAGACCTGGTCTGTAAAATTCATCCTTCATCTTCAAATGGACACAAGTTCATTATAACTACAATGGAATATTTTACCAAATGGATAGAAGCAGTTCCCATGACCACAGTAACTGGGAAACAAATTGCCTCTTTTATCCTAAATTATCTGATCTGCAGATATGGTATTCCAAGTTCAATCATCATGGATAATGGATGACCTTTCAAAAATCAAGATGTACAAGAACTATGTGAAAAATTCAAAATCCAACATTAGTTCTCTACACCATATTACCCAAAGGGAAATGGTCAAGCAGAAGCATCTAACAAGATCATACTAAAAATCCCAGTGAATGATGCAGGGGAAGATTGACACGTACAACTTAATCTAGCACTTTGGGCATACAGAACCAGCATCTGCACACCTACAAGAGCAACACCATACTCATTGGTATATGGATCAGAAGCCATTTTACCCCTGGAGGTAGAAATCCCATCTCTCAGAGTCTCTTTGAAAGGTTTAATCCCAGATGAAGAGTATCGAGTTAACCGACTGCAAGAACTGAAAATATTAGATGAAAGACGTTAGCATGCTTACACTCATCTCAAAGCATATCAACAACGCATGTGCAAGAGCTACAATCACAAGATCATCCCTCGCAACTTCAAAGTTGGTGACCTAGTCCTCAAAGAAAATCCAAGAAATCAGCAAGATCGAGAAAAGAAAGGGAAGTTTGAACCTAACTGGTTGGGTCCCTATGTCATCATATCAGTCTATGGATCAGGTTCCTATCAGCTAACAACTTCAAAAGGAGATGTGCTCGATGAACCAACTAACAACATCCATCTCAAGAATTACTACACTTGAGTAGTCTAATGCACGTAAAAAGCCAAAACAAGCAAAAAATAAAAAAATAAAAAAAATAAAAATCCAGAAAAAGCAAATAACAAGGTACAATAAAAGCAACTGGTGAAAACCTGGTAACAGGCACTATTGTGAGAGGATGGCTCCTCTATTTATATGCATACCATTTTATCCATATCCATCAAACACTATCGGCCATCGCCCGACACTTACCAAATATCCATTCAGGACATACTTAGCGTAGTCACTATCCTGGTCTATCCATATATATCCTCTTACCACATTCCACCATGGCTTGGAAATCACTGTACATATTCACATCAAGAGGCACACTCAGCCAGGGGCAATAAATCGTCAAAACTTGCAACACATTCAAGACATCAAAACTATTTACGAAACTCAGAAACATTACATCCAACGACCAAAACTACACTTCATCGCAAAACAAAACAAAGAATCACAAAAATACCACAGATGGATGATTTTTTGAAGTACTAAATGTTGCATTATCACATAAAATCTTGACTATTTTTGCATTTTGAACTTTTTAAATTAATGGATTCTCTGCCTTTTCTCACTAAATGCTTCAAAGCTAGAGATCATGGGGAAACTCCGATATTTTCTTAGTCTTCTGTCTAGGAGGCGATCACTTGTACTGTGTGAATACTTGCCTCGAGACATGATACATCAAATATCACTGAAGGCATGATTCCACTTCATGCATACAAATGATTTAATCTTGTCTATTTATACGTAATCCACACTATGGTCGTCCTAGTTCAATTATACCTTGACACTTGTGCTATCTTTCTATAGCGTCCTAAAATTGTGACACTTGCAATTTCGACCGCATTTGGGTCTTCACGATGGCGACGCAACACTGAACCTGAATGGAGACCCCGAAACCTATTTATGACATCAAAAACTGCATTTTTCAACACCCTAGCCTGATCCTTCTTGCACCCTGCTGTCCCTGGAGGTGGGACCATGGTGCCCAGCGCCCTGGTCCCTGGCCCTATTTTTGGGCCTGACCTCTTCTGGGTCTCAGGTCTTTATGTTTGCAAATTGGAAAATAATCTTCCCAGGTCGGCCTAAGGTCAGAAAAATTAGTCTATCAACCCTAATTGGCAAGTATATAAACTACATTTCCTCTCCCATTTTGGTAAGATGGAAAAAAGGCGGAGGCGATACTCAAACATTCAAACATTCAAACATTCAAGCATTCAAGCATTCCTTCAAGCAATTGATCATTCTAAGTTTCCATTCAAGGCTAAGTGTTGCATTCAAGACAAGGATTCAACCATTGAAGAGGAGATCACATACAACATACAACATACAACATATAACAACATCTACACCTTCGCATGTAAGAATACAAACATTCTTACAACAAGGTATCAAGTACTTTATTACATTACAATCATTTACATTTACAGCAATTTCTCATTTCTTGGTTAATTTCAAAACTGGGGTTTGACCTAAGGGCAAACCCCTAATCTCTAACCCCCCAATCATCCTCTCTTTTTTGTGTGTAGGTTGTAGGTACGCGGCTATAATTGAAGATCTGGAATCCTTGTACAGAGACGAACAGATCCCCCTTTGTTTCGCGGATTTTTTGGAGGACCGTGTGCACGTCGGGTGCCATCGTCCCATCAACTTTCACTCAAATTTGCAGGACAGCACCGTCTCGACATTTTACTACTAATTCCAGGTCCGCAGCTTCATCCTATATTCCTATCTCTGTTTATAAGTGAATCTTTCTCACTTTTCATGCATTCCTAGCTCAATCTTTCTATCTACATTCTTTACAAAAGAGGGTAACCTTGCTGTCTTAACCCTTGAAACTCATTTAGAATCCAATCTTGCATTGTGTGGGATTGGATCTTGTGGGTTTCAACCCCTCTTTTGAATGTAAAGTCTCCCTTTAGTGAAAACCGTCAACCCTAGTGACCTCCTTCCCCTCTCTTTGGAGTGGTGGGGGGAACACTTAGGGTTCGCTCATGATTTTCCGCTTTACATTTTGGTGAACCTGACGTGAACATCATTTCTAATTATTCATGGTTAGATTTGAAAATTAGATGCCTTGATTACATTTCCATGTTTGATCTTTTGCAAATTTTAGGGGTTAATTGCATAAAAACCCTAAAATTTTCTTTTTAGTAATTGAGCTTGTGAAATGTTTAATTGTTAATGCTTGTTTCAGATCTACCCTTCTATTACAAATTGTCAATTCATATTTGTGCTTTAATTTTGAAAATTAAGTGGTTAAGTGTCAAAACCCTAATTTTTAAAACCCTCTTGATTCAACCTTTGACCGATGATTTCACTGATCAAAACATCCCCAAATCGGTTGTAACTTTGGATTCCGCAACAAAATCATAATATCTTCCATCCCTAAAAATTTTGAAAAAAGTTGCGAGGACCGTGTGCACCCCAAGTGCCACTATCCCCGACATTTTTTCTGAAATTTTAGGAGCTAGATCTTACTGTATTTTTCTGCTAAAATCCAGAATTTTGGCTGATTCTATCAATTCCAACACTTTCAAAATTAAAGTCAAAGTTGGTCTAGTGATTGCTTGGATTAAAGCTTCTAATCATTCAAAAATTATTGAAATTGAAATTTGGTGTCAAAATTGTGTTTCTTACTGTCCTAAATCTGAAAAGTGTATTGACATTCATTCAAAAATTCAGTGCTTTATTCAAATTCTTGCAATTTGTGACTTTTGAAATTAAGTGTTTTATTACACCAACTTTGATTTCCACTTGCAAAATTGAATTTTGCGTGAAATTGAGTCAACTTTTAAATTTCAAAGCTTGCATTGCTTTCAGTATTCCCTCTAAAATCATAAAATTCAAAATTTTAGTTTCCCTCTCTTTTTCAAAATTCAAATTTTGCATTTTTCAACAATCTTGGTAGGGTTCAATTTTGAGATTGCAACTTTAATTTAGCCTATCTACAGATCGTAAAATCACTCAATTTTTTTAGATTAGCTTTAAAATCATCATAACTTTCATCCCTGCAAATTTTGGAAAAAGTTGCGAGGACCGTGTGCACCCCGAGCGTAACGGTCCCTGACATTTTTTCTGAAATTTCGGGAGATTGTCGTGATTGCATTTAACAGCTTAAATCTAGGAGATTGGCTGATTTTACTGAAATTTGCTACCTCTAAAATTCAAAATCTTCTCTCTCTCTCTCTAATGCATGAGTTTTACAACAATAAGCCCTACTTACACTATTCCCATTAGATGAAGCCGTAGAATTAAGTATTTCCAAGGTTTAATTACTAAGGAGATGGAACCTAATTTGAATAGCCTTTTTAACGAGGACACAGGTAATTCCTCTAATCCTCTTAATGATGAAGAAGCTCTCCATGAGGTTTCTGTAGAACAACTTTCAAAATTGGATAACCAATTTGATTATTTTCAGCAATGGATGTCTCGAGAATACCCCGATAGTCAAGCTCTTTCATTAATTGAGGATCTAAAACGTATGGTTCAAAGTGATAAGAATGGAATTGATATTTTGCGTAGTATTGCACACATTGTGGATTCGAATGTGATGCCTACGAAGAGTTGTACTGAAACTTTAGGTTATACACAACCTCCTACTCAAGTCAATCATTCTATTCCTTTGACAACTTCTATTGCTAGTATACCTGCTTTTACATCAAACATGATGACTACTTCAATACAAAACATTCCACCTATGATCACCAGTCATGGGGGCAATCCTTCTTCTTCAATCAACCCTCTTCCTTCATTCAATCTGACTTCGTCATTCATTCCTTCAATGAGTGTCCCTATTACATCTCCACAAATAAACATGACACAAGGGGGCAATTCATTCAACCATTCCATTCCTCCTTGTAGTGCTCCTTTTTTCCAATCATCTCCTATGACTAACCATCATAGTGTCCCGCCACCTTACTCTCAATCAATACCTTCTTTCAATAACATAATACCTCCATCACAATCTAACATGTCTAATATGAACTCTTCGACTGAAGTGACCATTAACAATCTTGCACAAACTGTCTCTTCTTTACAGCAACAAATTGCCTCTATGAATCAATCTAAGTTTAGTGTGCCTACATTTGATGTTGTGAGCCCACTTTCTCTTGACATTGTTCGAGCTATCCCTCCTAAACATGTTGAAATCCTACATTTGGAGCTTTATAATGGTAAAGGAGATCCTCTAACACATGTTAAGACTTTTCAAACAATATGTACCGATTTTGCTTATGACCAAAGGTTGCTTGCAAAACTGTTTACTAGAACATTAAGAGATAAAGCCCTACAATGGTATTGCTCGTTGCCTTCTTATTCTATTACTTCTTTCGAACAACTTGCAAATTCTTTTATTCAACAATTTCAAAACAATATAAGTCCTAAAGTTACTTTGATTGATTTAATGCATTGTAAACAAGGTGTTAAAGAAAAAGTGACTGATTTCATTGGTAGATACAAGCATTTGTATGCTCAAATCTCTTTTCCAGTGCCCGACAATGATATTCAAATAATCTTTATTTCTAATTTACAAAAAGATATTCGAGAAAAACTTCTATTTTCTGAGTTTACTTCTTTCCAACAGTTGTGTGCAACTCTTCACAATTATCAACTGACTGTGAGTCAAATGGAATAAGCAAATCCTATGGCTCCGAGTGATAAGGGTGATAGTAGTCAACAACCATTTGGGAAGTTTAAACCGAACAGAGAGTCCATTAAATTCAATGAAAACATCATCAACAACAATGTGAATGCAGCATCAAGTGTGCCTCCTATTTCTAAGTTTTTCAAGAAAGAAAGAAAGTTTACTCCTTTGAATGAATCATTGCATAGTATTATGAATAAATTATTGGAACAAAATGTGCTTACTCTCCCTCCTATAAAGAAAATTGATCCTACAAAGATTAATTCACCCTATTTTGATAACAAATTTTTTTGTCAATTTCATCGTCAACCTGGGCATGATACTGAAAAATGTTTTGCTTTAAAGGGTAAAATTCAAGATTTGATTGATAATAATACTATCTCTATTTTAGGAGTGAATGATAAAGGCAACAAATCTGTAGCTCCTTCTAACCAAAATCTTAAGATTTTTACTGATCCATTACCTTCTCATACCTCTAATGTGATTGAGACTAATGATTCCTCTTTCTCATCTGATGGTCTTGTGTCTATGACTCCGAATGTGATTAACTTTGTAGAGCAGCAAGAAAACCCTAAAGAACATTCCATCACATTTGATTCTAGTGAAACTATCAGGGCACCTGATGGTCCTTTATACATAGTTGCAAAAGTCAAGAATACACCTTGCCGTGGAGTGCTTATTGCTCCTGCTTGCATGGTTAATGTTATTATTGAAGAATTTCTCTTTACTTTACAATTGAATCAAGTGATCTATGAAAAAATAGATGTGATTGTGAAATTATTTGATGCATTTTCTTCTCCTGCAATTGGTTCTATTACATTACCTATTGAGGTCCATAACAAATCCCTTGATGTGAACTTTGCTATTATTCCTTCATCCAAACAATTTCGTGTGAAGCTGGGCTATCCTTGGCTATCTTCCATGAAAGCTATTGGTTCTCCTATTCATAAATGTGTGAAATTTCCCTATAATGGTGAAGTTGTTACTATCAATCATAGTCTCTTTAAACCAGCTGAAAGAACTTCTAGTGTTCCTATTGATTATTTTTGGCCTACACAATTCCAATCTCTTCCTCCACGAAGTGATCATCTTTTCAAATCTTATCAAAAGTGGAAATAGATATGATCTTATCTCTAAGTGAACCTAGAACACCCAAACTTGATATTCCTATCGTTCTTGAGAAGGAAGTTCTTCCTTCGAAAGATAAAACTAATGTCTTTCCTCAAGAAGATTCCCAACCCATTCCTATGGATGTGACTATGTCTATGTCTAAAAGAAGACCTATACCTCCTCGTCATGATGGACTTGGTCTCCTTCCTAAACCAAATATTCCTCCTTTATATGGAGCAGTTCCTCCTCCTTCCTCTTATGGAGAGAAGAGACCTTCCTCTTCTCCTATTATTCAGCCTAAGAGACCACAACCTAAACACCCAAGTGATAAGGATGAGAACATTCCTCCTCCTCAATCTTCTCCACTTCCTACTAAGACTAGAAAAAATCCTTCTGCACATGAATGTTAACGAAAGCGTTGTCTTAGAGCTCAAGCAGCTGCTTCTCAAACTTTGCAATCCCCAAAAACACCTTCAACAAGCATTATTCCATTTTCTCCAAAATCTCCTAAACATAAGATGCATGATGGTCTTGATCCTGTGCGAGTCAAAGATCCTATTTTTATAAATCTTGATGATGATATAGATGAAAATGTTATTCATGATGAAAAGGTTACTTCTCTTGCTTCTGATAGTGAATATGAATATGTTGATGTTGATAACCATTTATCTAACGAATTTTGTAAAGCACTTATCCTAGCTCCTAGACAAGAACAACATGGCTTGGAACATGAACATAGCCCTTGTTTGGATCTTGTGATAGCTCCATCTGCAAAGTTGGATGTTCCTCCTCTAGCGTGTTCCCTGCCTTCCCGAAACATTGATCAGCAATATCGGGGGGTAGATGACGTGCTAGACTAGTTTCATTAGCATAGCAGACTCTCTCCTCCTCTCTTGTGTTACTTCTTCTATGTGTTATTCTCATTCTTCTATTTGTTGTCCTTAGTGTTGTCTACTTGAGGACAATGCAAAGCATTGAGATCTCTTTTGGTCTCTCTCATGTTGACTCAAAAGACACATGTGTTCCCTTCTTCTAGGTGACCTTCCTTGATTGGGGAATGAAGAACAATTATGCATACATACATTTGATATATACATGAATTATCATACAACATACTGACCCTGAGGAAAGCAAAGTCACCTCATGCTTTGTGTTTTGTGTCTATTATCCTTGGGTTTATCTCACACTTGGGGGCTAAATCTTTGTGATAGCATGCTCCTTTCCCTTCTTATTTCTTATGTGCATCACTATCTTAAAGCAATCACCCCCGTTGAGGCGTGTGCGATCGCTTTAACATAGGGGGGCATACACCCCGTCTATCCCTTCAGGATACTTGAAAATTTCTTGGCAAACTTAGCTTTGCCTTGAAAATTTTTGGTATTTCTCTTGCATGACTCATAGTGAGGGAACCTCACTACTGATAGTCATGGTTCTCCCTCATGATCTTCCCTTTTACTTTTTCAATCAAAGTCATAAGATCCTTAGTCCACTGGGGGCTTGGTGTATCTTGCCTCCTTGACATGCTGAAATTTTTTCAATGTTGTTTCCTTGTACTTTACCGGAAGTATGAGCGTACGCTTATACTCCCGCTAAAGTGGGGGCTAAATGTAGCGTCCTAAAATTGTGACACTTGCAATTTCGACCGCATTTGGGTCTTCACGATGGCGACGCAACACTGAACCTGAATGGAGACCCCGAAACTTGTTTACGACATCAAAAATTGCATTTTTCAGCACCCTAGCCTGATCCTCCTTGCACCCTGCTGTCCCTGGAGGTGGGACCATAGTGCCCAGCACCCTGGTCCTTCAGGACTAGAGCACCCAGTGCTCCGGTCCCCCAGGACCATGGCGCCCAAGGCCTTGGTCCCTGGCCCTATTTTTGGGCCCGGCCTCTTTTGGGTCTCGGGTCTTTATGTTTGCAAATTGGAAAATAATCTTCCCAGGTTGGCCTAAGGTCGGAAAAATTAGTCTATCAACCCTAATTGCCAAGTATATAAACTACATTTCCTCTCCCATTTTGGTAAGATGGAAAAAAGGCGGAAGCGATACTCAAACATTCAAACATTCAAGCATTCAAGCATCAAGCATTCCTTCAAGCAATTGATCATTCTAAGTCTCCATTCAAGGCTAAGTGTTGCATTCAAGACAAGGATTCAACCATTGAAGAGGAGATCACATACAACATACAACATATAACATACAACAACATCTACACCTTCGCATGTAAGAATACAAACATTCTTACAAGAAGGTATCAAGTACTTTATTACATTACAATCATTTACATTTACAGCAATTTCTCATTTCTTGGTTAATTACAAAATCGGGGTTTGACCTAAGGGAAAACCCCTAATCCCTAACCCCCCAATCATCCTCTCTTTTTTGTGTGTAGGTTGTAGGTACGCGGCTGTAATTGAAGATCTAGAATCCTTGTGCAGAGACGAATAGATCCCCCTTCGTTTCGCGGATTTTTCGGAGGACCGTGTGCACGCCGGGTGCCATCGTCCCATCAACTTTCACTCAAATTTGCAAGACAGCACCGTCTCGACATTTTACTGCTAATTCCAGGTCTGCAGCTTCATCCTATATTCCTATCTCTGTTTATAAGTGAATCTTTCTCACTTTTCATGCATTCCTAGCTCAATCTTTCTATCTACACTCTTTACAAAAGAGGGTAGCCTTGCTGTCTTAACCCTTGAAACTCATTTAGAATCCAATCTTGCATTGTGTGGGATTGGATCTTGTGGGTTTCAACCCCTCTTTTGAATGTAAAGTCTCCCCTAAGTGAAAACCGTCAACCCTAGTGACCTCCTTCCCCTCTCTTCGGAGTGGTGGGGGGAACACTTAGGGTTCACTCGCGATTTTCCGCTTTACACTTGCAAAATCAAATATCATGTAAATTTTTCTCAGGTCATTATGGTTCAATTATACCATTATGCTTGTATAAATTTTCAACATATCCAAAGATCAATCCATTCTCAATGATGATATATACATAGAAAGCAAATAACATATGGTTATATCAGGATGGCAAATATAGAATGAGGATGCTCCAAAAATAATTAGTTGCATATCATTTTACAATTAGTTGCAGATCATTACCATACATCTCATTTTTAAGATACATCTCATAGCATATCATTACCACACATCTCATTTTCAAGATACATCTCACAGCATATCATTATCATACATCTCATTTTCAAGATACATCTCACAGCATATCATTATCATACATCTCATTTTCAAGATATATCTCACAAACATATCAAAACATACATCCTACATCATACATTATATCACATATTTAAGCATTGCATCATCATAAAGTAAAGAAAAGAACGCATAGCACATACATCCATATAACACACCACATGATCAAAGACAATGATGTCGTATATATATATATATATATCTGAAAAATGATCAAAATGTACAAAATATGTTGTCTCTGTGCCCAGTACAAAGAATACAATGATAAAAAATACAACAGAGACAACGTCTCTCAAGTATGGCTATCCCCTGATGGAGATGGTCTAGCTTCAGAAGTCCCTACCCCTAGATCTCCAGGGGATCATGTCTCGATGGTCCTATACCACCTCGGCTCTCAAACCACAACCCAGTATCTCGAGATCGACTAGATCTCGACTGTGTAATGCTCTGTACTCGACAATCCCTGGGTACCGCAGCCTCATAGTGCTGACGGTAGTACTCTACCTCCTAAGCTCTCTCAGGGTGTCTCTCATTGGACCACCCGACGTTGCTCTCTACACGCTCACTGCAAGCTCCTCCGCTAGACCCCACTGCTCTATCTCTATGTCTCACTCAGTGGTCAACTGTGCAATCTGTCGCTGATATGTCAGTAACTATGCCTGCAGCTACTGTACCATCAGCTATAGGTTCCTAATCTGAGCATCCTCCACATGAGTAGGAATCCAGACCTATAGTGGTACCTATGCAGGGACATCCCCTCTGCCTTTGCCTGTCCTCATTGTAGGAGGCGGTAGCACATCTTTCCTCCTCCTCTGCACTAGCTGTGTCATCTTGTCAGTTCCCCCCACTGTAGCTAAAACCTCTCCCACCCTCCCCTCTCTACCTGCTCCAAGGTTCAACCCACCTCTCCCTCTATCCCTCACCGCCCATCTCACTGCTCTCTCCAAACCTCTATCTCCTCTCCTCCCTCTATCTCCTCTCCTTCGTCATCCTCCTCCACCATCTCCATCATCCTCATCATCTCCACCTCCCTCATCATCATCATCATCATCATCAAATGACGGTCGCATCTCCTCTGGATCTGATATCCTCACCACTGCCCACGTGATGAACAATCTAGCAAACTAGTTTGTCATGCCCGCATCCAAAATCTCTGGGGCATAATCCCATATCTGGCCCGCCAAATTGATAAAATCTTCTGCAGCTGCCGTACTATCAATAGTCAGACCCCAATCTAGTATGTCCTACCTCCGGTGTGCATACAAATAGGCCCCCTGAGGTATACCCTACTATTGACCAAACTGTCATAAAACTCAGGTGACCATGAACCTCTTAATCATGAATGGGGTCCTCTTGATCAGGGATCTCATCATGAAAACATAGGGCATCTCTAGCCCATCTTCCGCCCATACCTTGCACCCTGTATATGATTGCCACGTGACCATATCGATGTCATCCAGTACTCTCCTCCAATGCTCTAGTTTGCCCAGCTTCCGCTGGACAACTAGACCCCTTTAACCATAGGCATAGGCATGTCCAACAGGCCTATCTTTGTCTGCTAATGGCCTAGCTACCAGAATGTGCTCCTAGCACCATACTTGTAGGAGTGTCACACCAGCTGACAAACTGTCGTAACCTAGGTTTACCACCTTGTGCAAATCCCTGTACAGATGGGCTAGCACAGCCGATCCCCATGCAAACCTCTGGCCTTGTGTAGCCATGTCCTCTAACACCAGCCCCCATCCCACAGATAGTCCCTTCGACCTGCGGTCAGGACATAGAAAGCCACCTATAAACCCTACCAGTACTGATGGAAGTGGTGCATAATCCAAGTCCAGGAACTCCTGCCAAGGGATCTCATATCCGCATACTGTCTCATCATGAAATATATGGTGCAGTGCCTCTGTACTGCCCTCCTCCAACTGCTCATAAGGTAGTAGTGAACCTACTACTGGTATGCGCAGAATCTTGTAATAGTCCTCTGGTGTGACTGTCATCTCACCCGTGGCAAAGTAGAAGGTGTTCGTGTCACTGTGCCACCTCTCTGCGAGCGCTGTAAGTAAACCCCAGTTCACAGTGAACCGAGGCATATCCAACAAGGAAGTAAGACCGCATCACTCAATAATGTCAAGGTCGGCCTATGCCAACCGTGGTATCAAAGTCCAAGGCCTAGGAAATCGCTCACGTGATTGAACCACGCCCAATCGCTCCTATCAACCAGCAAAACAAGTCCAATATCAGTTTCCACATCAAAAAAAAAATGAAACAATTTTCTCCTCTACATCAAGTTCAACATCCTATCATTTCATATCAGCTTGTAAAACAACTCAAGTTATCAAAAACCATATCAAAAGTTGTAAAACAACTCAAGTCTCCAAATCACATAAACTTGTAAAACAACTCGAGTTTCCCACCCATATCAGCTTGTAAAACAACTCAAGTTTCCAACCCATATTAGCTTGTAACACAAATCAGGCTCCACAGAATGATCTCATGTAATTTGATCGCAGTCTCCCTTATACCCTAAAACATGTAAATTATTAGGAGATGAATCAATTTAAACATTTCACATCGACAAAATCATACTCACCAAACACGAATCACCAAATTAAATCAAAATTTTCAAAATATTGATTCATCTCCTGAGGGGGCATCACACATCAAATCAAATCTGGGGCACGACTTGAAAATCATAAAAGCAACATAAAAATTTTATTTGATCATAAATCACGATAACACTTCATTTTCTTTGAAATAACATGTGCACACACATCACTTCAAAGAGGGGCAAAATGTAGACTTATAAAAATGACCATATTCCTAAATGAATATTTTATGTTCATTTCTCTATTTAATTAAATTAAATTTAATTAAATTACCCATATTCCTCTATTTTATTAAGTAAATTACTCAATTAAATTCACTATACCATTTAATGAATAAATCATTTTATTCAATTAAATCCCTTCTATCCACTTTTAATTAAATTCAAATTTAATTAAATAAGTGACCCTAAATTGAATAAATCTAATTTATTTAATTGCAACCAAATTGAATTAAATTAACTTTATTTCAATTAAATCCTATTATCTCTCCATCCACTTGCAAAATCCTACACCTCCCACTTGCATCCTAAATCCTATTCCTAATTTCTTCTAGAATCCATCTAATCCTAATTAATTAACCCAAACCCATCCATTATCCCTTGTCCCTAAATTTGAGGAGGTCACTTCTCAAATTTGGAGTAAAGTCTTCAAAATGCATTAAAGCCTTTATCCATTCAACAAGCTAACTTGTTGAAAGCCCCCAAATTTGGAAGGACTCTTACAAATTTGTCTCCAAAGTCTTCATAACCATTAATGGTTAACTCAAACCTTCTTACATGGTTAAAGAATTTCCATTAACTCAACCTCCATCTAACCCAAGGGTCTCATCAAGCATTTATTGATTTGACCATAGTTATTCTTAAACCTTTGCACAAGAGTTTATCCTTTGGGTAAAAGCTTTATCCAATGGATAATATTAACGTAACCTTAACCCTTAACCCCTAGGGTAACCATGAGGTCTTAGCAAGCATTTAATGTTTCTTACACCTCCTCTCAACCAACCTTATGTTGACAATTGTCACCATTTCATTGGTGCCAATAGCAAACATGGATTCCCAACTTTCAAACTCAACCCTTGATTACCTCTTTCATTCCTGACCATTCATTGCCCTATTTTTTTTATAAATAGAGCTCTCATCCCTCCATTTTCAGATCATCCAAGTTTGTAGTATCATACTTATGCTCAAATACATTCAAGCTTTCATATACCATTTACGCTCATCATTTAGCCTCTCTTTAAAATAGAAATTAATCTAATATGCATTTTAGAGTATTTCTATTTTCATTAGCTTAAATCATTAACTAATATAGTATGCTGGATAGTTTGTTTACTAACCTTGTCATCTTATAGTTAGTTTATTGCATTTATAGCATCATGCATAGCTTAGGATGCATCTCATCTTAAAATCCACAAAAGCATCCCTCATTCTTGCATTTGCCATCCCTAAACCATTTTGCTCAGTGATCTGAGAGCAAAAACATTGGTTTGAGGGACCGTGCAAGATAGAGAACCATGGGACCAACCTTGGGAAGTTGAGCCATACTTCATGACTCTATAGCTTGCACCAAGAAGTCTTGTGGGTGTGTGAGCAAGGCTCTCTAGAGCTCCATTTTTCACATATTGAGTTCTATTGACCCGCTTTTCCCCCATACAACATATATGATAATACATCATGTGATGCTTATGATGTTATGAGACATATGTATTTATTGTTTATCAACTTACAAATGTAATGCTTATGATGCTCAATTCATGGTGTTGATTTCATGTGTAGTCCCTGTGTGATGCTATCACCCTTGGTGGGAACAGTTCATTAACTACAGACATCGTCAACCATTTAGTTGAGGATCCTATATAGTCTACATAAAGTAAAGGTAAGGAATTAAAAAATTTACAATGATTATGATGACAACATCTTTTTTTTATTTAATACTCTTTTTGTCTACAAAGTTCATGTTGTTCATGTTGTGTACTATGTAATTTTTAGCTAACATAAGATAATTGAATTACATGTGTAGGAACCTGAACCCCTTTGACAAGGATCCCACACAGTCTCATGGATTGACAGTTATAACTAGTCAATACACCTTATAGAAACAATTTATTTTTAAAAAATTACTTGGAAAACAAACTCTCAGTTTTTAAAACCTTGACATTAACAACAAATCTAATAAAGTTATCAACACTTGAGGCCCTAGTTGGACTTATTCAAATTTTAATCCCAACATCAACTTTAAGGCCAACTTCTTCATCAACATTATCCTCATTTACAAAATATCTCTTTCATTACCAACTAACTCTCTCATTTGATGGAGTGCAGGTACCACCAAATAGGTATTTGTCAGATGTGTCTTCCTCGAGTGAGGGAAATGTAGGAATAGAAAACAAAAGTGAGACATGTAGTAGGTCTACAATAGGGAGATCAACTAGAGGTCAAAAGATTAGAAGAAAATTCAATAAACGCATGAAATTTTTCCTTGCTCAAGGGGGGTCATGTTCTTATGATGATGAGACCAAAGACAACATTAAGGTGCCATTGAGGTACAAACATCTACAGAAATAATGGGTACCCAAGGCACTTCCTCCAATAAACACTGATTTTTGTGTTAAGGATAGGATATATCACATAGCACCTTCATCGTTACATGGTTTCGGCCTATTTTCCATGGTCGACATAAAGGTCTGTTACAACAAAGTTGCTGAATTGATAGAGTTTGTCAGACCTTGTTACAATTATAATAATTGGATGCAGATTGTTCCATATAAAAAAAGTATGCGTAGGTATGCACTGTCAGCAAATTATATACAATAGAAAGATAATGATTAAAGTAAACGAGTGGCTGTATATATTGATGGAAGGCCAAAAGCAACAGGGAATATTGAAGGTTTTATAAATAGTATGCAACCTGGGTCAACTAGTAAACAACACAATTGCATATTTGAGGCGCGTGAGGGAAATCATGTATTCGTATGTGCAATAAAATCAATAAGTGCAGGGGAAGAGCTTCTAATCGATTATAGTTTGAATTGTATAGATACAAACAAAGTTACTATCATGGGGGTGGTACGTACTATATACCATTTAAATTAAACAACCTCCAATTAATGACACTCCAATATACCATTTTATTATGAAGTATTTTTGCTAAGTCTATTGGTTTAATTTCGCTAACGTTTTTTTATTTTTTCTTTGTCACAAGGTGACATGGATCCATCACATAGCATAGACAGGGATGTAGGTTGCAACAATTCTACTGAGAAGGTAAACCTCATTATAATTGTACAAATTAGAAAGAAGCAAACTGTTACATTATTATGTTCTTTTTTTTATTGTTTTAGACTAATTTTATAATTGTGAATGATATTCTTGACACAAACGGATGTTCGAGGAAAGGGAAAGGGAGCTGCAGTACCTGTGCACCTCTCTAGGGATGTGGACTCAACAGGATTAAGCGATGATGACCCTGGAAATTCCAAAAACCTTATGGAATTGATAAAAAAGCCTCTTAGAAAAATTAGTAGAGAAATTATTGCTTTGGCATCCGTGTATCCTCAGACTGATGAGATACGAGAGCAGGTGCAAGTATTGATTCAGACAACAGAAAACTTGCAAGTAAGCAGTAATGAATGCTTTAATTGTAACAAAAGTTCAATAATGGTTTATATTTTATTCTCTTTTATGTAATTAACTAAAATATGTATGTGTTGTTTTTATAGCAATTTATGCACCCTCATGAAACTGGTGGTCGTGATCAGGGTGTTGTAGGTACTTCAGGTGATGATGATTTTCTTGGCTTATCACTTGCTTCACTTATAACTTTGATTACCCAAAATATATCATACTTGATACTATCAATGTTCATAATAAAGGTTCATCCTTGTTTACAGTTCTTGCACTTTTCATATATTTAATGTTTGATACATTTATTGTATTATTCTTCAGGTGTTGTCAATGTTCCTGTGCAAATACTATCAGCGCCTCATCAGGGGTTATCCTCACCTATATTGCCAACTGCAATGTCAGCAATAAGTAGCATGCAAACATCCTCTATTGCATGTCATATTGGCCCACCCACTATTGGTAGATCCCTCTTTTTCTCTATCTTCTATTATGTGTTTATTTTCCTTCAAGCGTTCTTTCCTGGGGGCATTTCATAGTGGATTCATTTTCTGCAACAGGAGATGCACATGAGCGTGTGCCAGAGGTGACTACTGCTAATAATATACCATCATTTTCTGGATCTTCTCGTATTACTAGTACAGGAACGTTGTAGGCCACATTGGTGGTGAGCGACAAAGAAACGATTCCCTTAAAGATACAAAAGGTTCCAGGTACTTTAAAATTATTATTATATATAGTCTAATTGTAATTTACTTTATGATCACTCTTTTTGGACTAATGATCCCATGATTGTTTTGTAGGAAAGGATATTTTATATAAACATCTTAGTGACATTGCATTGCGGATATTTGGGCCCACCATACATAAAAGGTGGTACATCATATGTGAACTAACCCTAATCCACTATTTTGATTTCATATCATTGCTAGAATAGTTTTCCTTTAATCCATTTCTTGAACTATAATAAATGTAGCTTCAATTCATTTCTGAATCTAATAGGTTTTTTTTTTCTTTAAAAAGTGGATGACCAAAAAAAAAGGTTAAAAGATGAATTGGCAAACCATATGGCTGAGTGGTTTGGAAATGACACCTTTGACAAAACCAAGCTCCTTGAAAAAGCTGGCACATATCTAAAGTATGTGAGGGACCAATACAAGACCCATTTAGAGAAGACCCTAAAGTACAAGCGTCCCCCCATGATTCCAGAGAGGGAGTGGAAGGACCTGTTTTGGATGCCAAGGAGAGAATTGAAAGGAAAAAAAGGAAATGCACCACCAGATGCGAAAAGAAGGTACGAGATACTATTAAGAATGTAATTATGTACTAATTAATAACTCTTTATATTTATATAATCTAACATATTTAAAAATTTTCATAGATTGAGTGACACGTCAAAGGCAACCAAGGCAAGACAAGAAAGCATGGACAACACAAACTCGACTCTGGTGGTTATATGAAACTTGCTGCATGAATTGTAAGTATCTGTAAATGAAATATTGCATCAAAATATTTATAGATTGCAAATGTTTTTTTTTATCAAACAATTCAAAAAAAATTCATGATACTAAGAAAAAATGTAGGGCTCTGAACTCAATAAAGCACCCACAGAAGATGATAAGAGAATTTCCTACCAGCAAGGCTATACAGCCATGGCTGATCAACTACGAGAATTGAGTGGGCATACTATTAGGACCCGGAGGCAACTGAGAGGCGGGGGTGAATCAGTTGTCTATTAATTTTAACCCAAATATAACTTAACCAAACTTAATGCATCATACCGGTAAACCAAACTTAATGTCGATAGAGAGTTTAGCAGTTAATAATAGTACTGGTAAAGTTTAATGCATGAAACAAAAGGACAAATAACATACACAACACATAACACAGTTATTTGTATGTTGAAACCCTATAAGGGGAAAAACCATGGTGGGAAACCTTACCCACAATTAGATGATACTACTGCAGGTAGTATGTGTGTACAAATGGGGTCTGCACATGCAGAAAGTCCAACTGCCTAGAGCTCACTGCTCAATCACAAAACGGGAGTCACATTGACTATAATTGGATGGTTAAATCCAATGATAATGCACTGCTCGAAATAGCATCTTCATATGCTGGATTTAGTACTAGTTAAGCTTTGATTGTCTTCTCCAAACCTTCTTAGAATCCTCAAATGATGTCTGGGTGTATATCTCTGCTTATATTTGCATATACCTTATTACAATCCTTTTCCTCACTCCTCTACATAATCTCACAAATGAGATCTTACATATATACCAAAACCTAAGATCAAATGTCTAGGTTGGCTCCCTAAGATATTACAATAAAATCAATTGCAAATGAATCAATATGTGATGCATGATGTTGGCTCAATGCATTTACAACAATAACCAATAAATAAAACATCTTCATAACATGTCATGCTGATCTGGAATAGATAATGCTTGCCGGTCCATAACCTAGACCTATTTGCCGGTAACAAAAAATACGTAAACTCAATTGCACCAATAATCAAATAACCAAAACCAAGTGTCTAAACAATGTCTTCAACATAACCAAGTAATCTCCAGATGATAACAGATCATCCTTATTGCCGGTGAATAATATAACCTGTCAGTGAACCAGATACCGATGATTGTGCATAAGTCACTAAACATGTCGGTGAACATAACCAAGAATCTCCACAAGGATAAGTATTGACAAGTGTTGACATCAATGACAAAACCAATGCAACACATCCATAATACCAACAATCTCCCCCTTTGGCATTGATGGCAACACAAGATGGAAAAACCAAGTGCCAAAGCAGAAATGCCAAAAACCAAAAACCAACAATCTCTCAAAGAGATCATTAAAATACAAATATAGAGAGTAACAATCTCTCCCCCAATGAATAATCTATCCCCAAAATAAAATGTGTTTTCCATAGATGACTCTCCCCCTTTGACATCAAATGCCAAAGCAATACAAAACCAAATACAATCGGTTCATAGAACTTATTACAAATACCAATTGTTATAACCAAATTTATTTCATCTACTCTGTCTAAGAAGTAGCACTCCTTCACCAAAGCCAGAAAAAGATTTCTCTGTTGATTCTGTTGGTCTGATGCCATGCTCCAACTAACTAAGTTTCTACCAATGAGGGTATAACTCCAAGCTGCTCTCTTAGATATTCAAAATTTTCCTTAGGCAAAGGTTTAGTAAAGATATCTGCAATCTACTCTTTAGTATTCACATAAACCAATTTCACTTCTTTTGCTTCAACATTCTCTTTCAAAAAATTGAATTTGATAGAAACATGTTTAGTTTTAGAGTGAAATACCAGATTCTTTGATATATCAATTGTTGACATTTCATTTAGTTTGTTGGTATGATGATATTGAGAAGGTTGTTGGAGATTGATGATATAATTGATAAAGGATGATTACTGTCTTAATAACATTATTTTGTCATTGATGCCAAGCAATTGATTTTCTAATTCAGTATGATGTTGCCATATCTTAAAGAGTATGTTTTGATGAGTATAAAGATGTCGGTAAGTGACACAGAAAGAATGTGAAAATGAAGGGGAGTAATAAGTTATTCGATCAGCAACTATTATCGAGTTAGATAGTGATGGGATTATGTTATTTTGATTATTTTGATATCCTATATATGTGTATTTGAAGACTGAATAAGAAGTAGAAAAGATTTCATGTAATAAAATGAGTAAAGGTTTGATACTGTTCTATTTTACCGAGCAAGGAGCTAGTCGGTAAACACCAAGGTTATTAGTGTCGGTTAAAGAAGAAAGAATTTCTACTGAGTAAAGTTCAGTATTTATCGAGTATCAATCGAGTAGTAACAAAATGCATTAGATGAATAAATACATTATTAAAGGAAGGATGCCAATGAGTTGGGGATTTATAGAAGATTGGAATGTCATGCAAGAAGTTTGTTAAGGATCAACAGAAATAAAAATTCAAGAGTTGAATCTATAGCACAGATTGAACGATCATAACTGAGCACAAGTACCAAGGAAGGCATACAAGTTCCAAGGCAAGATAAAACATTTTTTCAGTTCGAAGGATTCAACAAACGTAGTCAAGTCTGAAGATATGATGGCTAAGATTAATCATGGGAAATGTGATTAAGCAGATTAAGCGGTTAGAAATTGTCAATAAATAAGGAAAAGATGATGAACACTGGAAGTGGGCAAATAGAAGAGTAGTGATACTGCAGAGGTGATTACCGAGTACAGAAGATTGAAGATTTGACTGAAGAACAGATTGAGAAGAATAGCAAGGAGGAAGATAAGTCTTATGACAAGATTATTTTGAGCATATAGAGTCTGCTTTAACATTTTAGATGTGAAGTTGCAGATATATTTTATTACTATTATTTTATTTTGTAAGTGATAGGAAATCTCTTAACCAAGTGGACTTAACAGTCTTATTTGTAAATCCTCTAGCAAGGTAACATTCTGAATGAGTGTTTGAAATCCTTGGAAAAGCTCACTTCTAACAAAGTGCAAGATTCTAATAGATCTGAGGGAAATCCCTTGACCGGGTCACATCTAGCAATGTTTTTATGTAATCTTTAACAGGATTGGCTTTTAACCGAGCATACTCTAGAAGAGTATATTTTCTTAGTGGGTCCAAAATCCCACAGTGGTTTTTCCCTATTTGAGTTTCCACATTAAATCCAGTGTTGAATGTGTTTTGATGTTTCAAGTTTATCAATTTATGAGTTTGAATGATTTATAGTCATAGTTGCATATCAAGTAAGTTCTACCGAGGTTGAATCTGAAGAATATATTACATTGTAAGTTTATCTGATTCACCCCCCCCCTCTCATCTAACTAACATTCACATAAACCAATTTCACTTCTTTTTCTTCAACATTCTCTTTCAGAAAATTGAATTTGACAGAAACATGTTTAGTTTTAGAGTGAAATACCAGATTCTTTGATATATCAATTGCTGCCATATTATCACAGTAAATGATTATAGGTTCTTTGCATTTTACCTTTATGTCCTTCAACATTTTCTTAATCCATAATACTTGTGTACAATTAGTTGTTGCTGCAACATATTTTGATTCTGTTGTTGATAGTGATGTACAACTTTGTTTCTTGCTCAACCATGAAATTAGTCTACTGCCAAGAAAAAATGCTTTGTCGGTGCTACTTTTTCTATCATCTACATCTCCTGCCCAATTTGCATCTATGTATGCACATAAATCAAATTTTTTTATCTTTAAGATACCATAAGCCAAGATTTGTTGTGCCTTGTAGATACTGGAAAATCCTTTTCACTGTTGATTTATGATTTTCCTTAAGATTACTCTGAAATCTTGAAACAATACATACTGCATTCATAATATCAAGTCTTGTTTGTGTCAAATACAGTAAACCTCCTATCATAGATTTGTATGTTGTCGGATTAATAGGTACTGATTCATCCTTCAATGATAGTTTGCCAGTTGTAGTCATAGATGTGCTTACCGTTTTAGAGTTTTCCATGCCAAATTTCTTAAGTAATTCCTTCAATTACTTTGATTGATTTATGAATATACCTTTATTAGTCTGTGAAATCTGCAATCCTAAAAAGAATTTTATCTCTCCAATCATAGACATTTCAAATTCTTCTTGCATCTTATTAGAAAAGTCTTTACACAATCCATCTTCTCCTCCAAAAATAATATTATCAATAAAAAACTTCAATAACCAAGAAGTTATCATTAGTCACTTTGTAATATAAGTTGCTTTCAACATTACCTTTAGTGTAACCAAGCTTCAAATGATATTTGTCCAATCTAGCTTACCAAGCTCTAGGAGCTTGCTTCAATCCATATAAAGCTTTCCTTAACCTGCAAACCATATCTTTGTCATCTGTCAAAGAAAATCCATCAACTTGTTCAATGTAAACTTGTTCTTCAAGATCACCATTTAGAAGTGCACATTTAACATCCATTTGATGTACTTTGTAGTTCTTGTGTGTTGCAAAAGCTAAGAATAATCTGACTGCCTTAATTCTAGCTACTGGTGCAAAGGTTTCATTATAATCAATTCCTTCTTTCTGTTAATATCCCTTACATACTAATCTTGTTTTGTTTCTAATTACCTTACCATCTTCATTAAGTCTATTTCTGAATACCCATTTAGTTCCAATTATATTTGTTTTTAGGTTGGGGAACCAATGTCCATGTGTTATTCTTTTCAATTTGTTCTAATTCATCTTCCATAGCTTTAATCCATTGTTTATCTTCACATGCCTCATTAATAGTTGTTGGTTTAATTTGAGAAATTAGACATACCTCTTCATTTGCCAGTCTTCCTCTAGTCATAACTCCTTGATACTTATTCCCAATTATCCAACTTTCAAAATGATTCAATCTTACATACCTGGGTGTATTCACTTGCTATTGTTCTTCAGTCATTGTGGAATTCTCAGACGATGTTGGTGTGACTGGATCAACATTCTGTATTGGTGTACTTATTGTAGGTTCATTTGTGATTATCTCAACTATCGGTTTAGAGTCCATAGACCTAAACTGTTCATCAATCTTCACATTTCCACTTTCAATGATTTTCTGTAATCTGTTATTAAAACATCTATATGCCTTTCTCTTAGATGAATAACCAAGAAATATTCCTTCATCACTTCTAGGATCAAATTTTCAAATATAATCATCTCTCCTAATATAACATTTTCTTCCAAATATTTTGAAATATTTAAGAGGAGTATTACCAAACCATAGTTCATGAGGGGTCTTATCGGTTTCACCTTTGATGTGAACTTTTTTGAATGTATAAACAACTGTATTGACTGCTTCTCTCTAATACACATGAGGTAGGTTCGCTTCTGATATCATGCTTCTAGATGCATCCAAAATAGTTTTGTTCTTCCTTTCCACAACTCCATTTTGCTAGGGTGTCCGAGGTGTTGATAATTGTCTTTTGATTCCATTCACTTCACAGAATGTATTAAATTCCTTAGATGTGAATTCACCTCCTTGATCTAATCTCAAACATTTGATTTTCTTACCGGTTTCATTCTCTACCATGACCTTGAATAGTTTGAATTTCCCAAAAGCTTCTAATTTCTCCCTAAGAAAAGTAACCCAACACATTCTAGAATAATCATCAATGATTAGCATAAAATATCTATCTCCTTGTAAACTTCTAGTTCTCGTTGGACCACATAAATCAATATGAATTAAGTCAAGAACATTATTGGATTTTTCTAGAATACTCCTAATAGTTGTTCTAACTTTCTTTCCAAATTGACATTCCTTACATACTAGATTATGAGGTTAAACAATCTTAGGTAAATCCCTTACTGCCTTAGTTGTACTGATTTTCACAATGCAATCAAAATTTACATGACAAAGTCTCTTATGCCATAACCAACTTTCATCAATATATACAATCAAGCATGTCTTCTCATTGTTATTCAAATGAAAGATATTACCTCTAGTCTGATTACCAGTTGCAATTTCCAAACCAGTTCTATTCATGATTTTGCATTTACCATTCTTGAATTGTAACTGAAATCCCTTTTCAACTAATTGACCAACACGCAAAAGATTATGCTTCAAACCTTCAACATAGTAAACATTATCAGTATTGTGCTTACCATCAAAAGATATAGTCCCTTTTCCTCTGATCAAACAACTTTGTCATCTCCAAATCATACTAGACCTCCATTGTATTCCTGAAAGGTTAAGAATTTACTCTTATCACCAATCATATGATGTGAACATCCAAAATCAATGATCCATTCATCCTTTTCTTCAATTTTAGTTGCCAGGGCCTATACTACCGGTTGAACAGTAGGTTTCGGTTGAACTTTTGTTATTGCAACAAAAGCCCATCCATTGTTTGTCGGTTCTTCATCAGAATCATCAGTAACTCCTTCATCAGCATAGTAACATGTTTTGTCTCTATCCTTCTTGAATCTATATCTTTGATATTCAAGGTTAGGCTTATATGTTGTTTTAGCTTCTTCTTTCAATCTTGCATGTCTATCAGGAGACCTAGATGCCATATGACCAATTTTATTGCAGTTAAAACATTTAAATGGTGATTTACCTTCATACTTACTTCCAACTAGACCTTTAGGCATTTTCCTTGCAAATAGTGCTTCAAGCTCTTCAAGTTCTTTATTCTCTCTTTTGATTTCTTCAAGTTCTCTAGCATAGAGTGCTTTCCAATTAGATTATTTAGATGATGATGATGATGTTGTAGATGATGAAGCTTTGAAAGCCAAATCTATCTTAATTGTAGCAATAGGACCAAATTCCTCAAGTTCAAAAGCTGAAAGTTTTCCAACCAAAGTATCTCTAGATACTGATACATTAGGCATTATTCTCAATTCATTAATAGTAGTTACTTTCATTTTGTATCCTGGTGGCAATCCTCTTAAAACTTTAGAAACAATTTCATCTTCACTTAAGGATCCTCCACAACATTGTATACCCAAAATAATTTCATTAACTCTTTCCATAAAAGAAAAAATCCTTTCATCTTCTTCCATTTTCAGATTTTCATACCTAACCCAGAAGCATTCCAGTTTTGCAATTTTGATAGTGGTATCACCTTCATTCAATGTCTCCAATTTATCCCAAATAGATTTAGCAATAGATCAGTCGGATAATCCCATGATTTGCTGATTTGACAATGCGCTCAAAAGTTCTTCTCTTTTTTTGCAATCATTCTCCTGATCTTTAGCCAAGGTTGGTGGATTAGGTTGACTTTGTGTAGGACCAACATAGCCATTCTTTGTAACATCCGATATGTCTTCTCTAATGCAATCCAGATGAGTCTCCATTCTGATCTTCCATATACCATAGTTAGTTCCATCAAGCTTTGGACTACATTTCCTGAAATAGTTAGTTTCCATATAATCTCCTCAAGCTGTTAAACTTCTGCAAAAAGAGGACTAGGCTCCGATACCGATTGTTAGGACCTGGAGGCAACTAAGAGGGGGGGGTGAATCAGTTGTCTATTAATTTCAACCCAAATATAACTTAACCATACTTAATGCATAATACTGGTAAACCAAACTTAATGTCGGTAGATAGTTTAGCAATTAATAACACTACCGATAAAGTTTAATGCATGAAACAGAAGGACAAATAACATACACAACACATAACATAGTTATTTGTATGTGGAAACCCTGTAAGGGAAAAAAATTTGGTGGGAAACCTTACCCATAATTAGATGATACTACTGCAGATAGTATGTGTGTACAAATGGGGTCTGCACATGCAAAAAGGCCAACTGCCTAGAGCTCACTCCTCAATCAAAAAATGGGAGTCACATTGACTACAATTGGATGGTTAAATCCAATGATAATGTACTGCTCAAGATAGCATCTTCATATGTTGAATTCAGTACCCATTAAGCTCTGACTATCTTCGCCAAACCTTCCTGGAATCTTCAAATGATGTTTGCATGTATATCTCTCCTTATATTCGCATAGAGCTTATTACAATCATTTTCCTCACTCCTCTACATGATCTCACAAATGAGATCTTACATATATACCAAAACCTAAGACCAAATGTGTAGGTCAGCTCACTAAGATATTACAATAAAATCAATTACAAATGAACCACTATGCGATGCATGATTTTGGCTCAATGCATTAACAACAATAACCAATAAATAAAACATCTCCATAACGTTTTGTGCTAATATGGAATAGATAATGCTTGCCGGTCCATAATCTAGACCTATTTGCCGGTAACAACACATATACAAACTCGATTGTACCAATAATAAAATCACCAAAACCAAGTGTCAAAAAAATGTCTTCGACATAACCAAGTAATCTCTAGATGATAACAGATCATCCTTAGTGCCAATGAACTATATAACCTTTCAATAAACTAGATACCGGTGACTGTGCATAAGTCACTAAACATGCCGGTGAACATAACCAAGAATCTCCACAAGGATAAGTGTTGACAAGTGTTGACATCAATGAAAAAACCAATGTAACATATTCATGATACCAACACATACACAATATTCTGGTGCATTCGTCACATAGGTAAATATGCTAAATGGAAATTGTTTCAAATTGAATACTTTACAAAAAATATAATTGATGTTGAGTTCCAACATAAAGTGACTATTTATTTTAAATAAGCAAGCAATGATAACAATGTGCATGACATTGGAATGCAGCCTGGTAATCATGAAACACCACCTGGACATGAAGGTCCAGATGTGCATCTCAGTAGTGGAGGTATTCATTTTCTATTCAAATTTATTTATGTATTTATTAATACAATTAAACATCTTAATTTGTAATTAGAGTAGTAATTAATGTAACCTTTTTTGTTAATATTTTAGAGCATGTAGTTGGTGGTGACCAAGTGGAGCACGATCTAGGTACACAACATCAGGAACGTGATGTTCCCCAATCAGGTAAAGAGGACCACTATTATTCCTTTAAACAAATATAATTGCAATTGGTGTTCAACATTAATGTAACCTTTAGTATTTCAACTCCAGATGATCTAGAGGGTGTTCAACATGTTGAGGTTGAGGCTAGACAAAATGATGTGGGCCCATCATGTAAAGAGCACAACAGTTATGTTCTTTAAATTAATGAAATAATAAAAAATGTTTTGAATTTAACCCATTTCTTTGTTATTGCAGAGGACCCCCCTTCTCTTCAGTGTCCTCGTCCTCAGTATAGGACTAGGCATACATCAAGATCACGAGTAGAGGATAGAACAAGTGCAAAGGGGGGGAATGATGAAGAAACCGATGTTCCACTTAGTCTTTTCATAGCTTCAAAGAAAAAAGAAAAAAAGAAATGATTGTAATCTACCTTATTTGATAATGACTTATTTTTATGTGTTAATGAATGTAATTATGTGCTAATGAATGGTTATGAATGATATGTTTTAATTAATATTGATGAATGTTGCATGTTAATTAATGTTAATCAATGTTATGTGTGAATGAATGTTATGTGATATTAATGAATGAATGTTATATTTTATTAATGGAGAAAGAAAGAAAGAATGAATGTTAGAAGATGTTAACAGGGAATTTAGAGTGATGTTAGGGGGGGTGAGGGGCCAAATGAGCTTCCACCTTCACATGGTTGGCCCTATTGAGTAGAGAATATTAAACTATTCTCTAAACCAAGTGAAGCTCAATAAGATAACAAACTTTTCAATATTTCATTATATTGCACAGTTAATCTTATTGAATAATTGTGTGGGGGAAAAAGTGAAACTAAGCAAACATGCCCTAATCTCACTTTCAATCACACATTTGTGGAATACGAAAGAGCCTAGAGGTATCACACAATTGGCTACTTCTTTTTGTGGAAGAGAGAGCCATGGGATACCTATTAGGATTTCTACTCCTTTGTTGTAATTGAAAGATAAAATGATGCAAGTTCAATCCCTAACCCCAAAGTACAAGTATGAACTAATAACAAGATTACAGAATTGAACTTAAATAATGGAAAGCTGTAAACACAACGACAACACAAGAATGTAAATGTGTACCCAGTGTTAAAATATGAATGAAAATGTTCGGGACGGGGGCGCAGGCGCCACTGTCCTAATTCTGCCCCTAAAACTGCTCCGGAAACTGTTGTTTTGCACTTTGGAAAAAGCTGTCAAAAATGCTGAAAATGCTGTCTGTCAGGAGGACCAGGGCGCCCAGCGCCCCTGTCCTGGTAGGACCAGGGCGCCCCACGCCCCTGTCCTGGTCTTTTGCCCTGAAATTTGGAGTGAAGTTCGGTCTCAGTCTGCTTCTCTCGGATCTGCAACCTGCGGCATCGTCCGAGTCCCGAAACCTGCACTTATATCTGAAAAGGTGTTTGGGTGGCTATATAGGGTTTTGCCTTAGTCAAACCCCCACTTCGGTGATTTCCACCTCCACGAATAGCCAAGTTGTATTGTAAAATGTATTGTGTGTGCAGACCTAGTGTGTGTGCAAGGTCCTAAAATGCAAGAAAGCAAACTAGAGTAACCTAGAAAGTAAACCCTAATTGCTTGTAAATGATAATGTAAATGCTCTAAATCGAGATGCAAAGTGATCTAAAGCATGAATAATGGATATATTGAAGCTTATGCAAAGACATGAAAACAACATGATATCATACCCAACCCATAAGGGAGAAGTACAAGCCAATCTTTAGTCGGTAATCTCCTATTGTTCTTCAATGTCTTCCAAGCCCTAAATGGATGAATGAAATTGATAAATGCTTGATAGAAGGATGTTGACTGTTGTTGAAGTCTTCAAAGATCTGCTCTTTCGCTGCATAGAAGGTCCTTGAAAGCCAAAATTTGGATCCTTTCAAATGAAGAAAGAGAGCTCTTATATATGAAACCCTAGGTCATAATTTCGTCTTTTGGCCGACCTAGAGATTGAATATCCCACCAATTTCTTGGGGTTAAGCTTTATTTTATGATTGGATTGTGCCCCTAAAATTTCGGGAAAAATGTCCGAGACCATGTGCACTCCGGGCGCCATGGTCTCGACAACTTTTCACCAAATTTTTAGGGTCGTCGGATATGATGATTTTAGAGAGAATCCCGAAGTTACAGGTGATTTCGAGATGTTTTGACCCCCGAAATCAAGCCCCCAAGTTCAAAATAGGACCTAATTAGGGTTTTTGATTAAATGATGTATTGGAAGAATACAATGAAAGGGGACACACTTTAATGAAAGGGCCCAACTTTATGATATGGAAGATGATGAAATAGGACCTTAGACCTAATTAATTTGATTAATTAAGTGCTAAAGGGGAAATGTAATGCAAAATGCAAAATGCGCCAAGGTGGGTGCTAAACTAGGTGTGAAATTGTACCACCCTAGCAAGTGCATACAATTTACGACACTACATTTAGCCCCCACTTTAGCGGTCATATGAACACTACGTGCATATGCGAGCTAAAGTACAGAAAAGTAAACATTATTTGAAAAAGGATATATCCATAAGTCTATCGAACAAAGCCCCCAGCGGTATCTGTAGTACACAGTTAGGAACCGCACCCTACAAAACACACGTTAGATCACAAAATCACCTAATGCTTACTAAGGAAGGTGATGAAAATTCGAGGGTAGCTATATGCCCCCCCTGTTTCGGCTTGCTAATTTTAGTGAGTTGAAACAGGGTATCATGTTTACCACTTCGAATTGTTAAAGAATATTGATGACAAATGCTCACAAGAAGATTTGATATGAGATCAAAAACTAATGGAGAAGCATTTGGTAAGAAAGAGGACTAAATCTCAATTCCAACACAACAAAGAGTGTGAGGATTTGAGAGTTCTCTAACACAAGATGAAGGATGTAGATGGAAACAAAATACAAAGAGAAGAAAGAAAGGAAAAAACAGCATGAATACACACATTGGTGATCCATGAGAAGAATAGTGAGACAGAAAACATGGACTTCTCGCCCCTAGATCTTGTCTAGGTGATCCATGGGAAAAGGACATGGAAAACTAGCCCCTAGAGTCTGTCTAGGTGATCCATGTAAGGGAGGAGAGTGAGAAAGTCTAGCCTTATGCCGCTAGTTCCACTCAACCTCGTGCATGTGTGTGTAAGTGAGGTTAGAAGCATCTCATAGGAGTCTATGCCCGAGTATGCTACAACCTGTATATGTATAGTACAAAAATGTGACATCTCGCTCTAAGAGTTTGTGCTCTGGTTCTGAGAATAATCACCTTGCATAAAAGAAAAATGGAGACATCTCGCTCTAAGAGTCTGTGCTCTGGTTCTAAGAATAATCCATTGCTCAAAAGGTGTAATGTTTATGTCATAAGCAAAGTAGAACAAGGATACCTACCTTCATCACAAAAGAAGATACCCTAAAAATGCAACAATGTCATAGATCCAAGCAAGAGAGTTTTGCACTCTTTAAGCAAGGATAAGATAGTTGAAAAGGGATATCTTGTAATATGTGTAAAGGAGATCCTTAGAGGAGAAGAGATCTTTGTACAAAAGACACCTATCCTCGAGAGGAATTGTCTTAGACAAATATAACATCTCCTAGAATGAGACAAAGAAGAGAATAAGAATGCAATACTTCCTTCTTTTGCGAGGTGAAAGTGATTCTTAATGAAGGATGACGCTCCTTTTAACCCATTTGGGAGAGTGAATTCATTATGGATGTATTTTACCAAGTGCAAAAGAGGTTGTAGTCAAGGACTTACACCTCTTGTAAGAGAGAATCCTTGAACAAACAACAACAAATGCATACAAGGAATAACATCAAGTAATAAAGTTCACACCATCCACAAAATAGGAAAAAGTGGATCCTCAGATAAAAATAAGGAAAGATCATTGCCTCCCAA
Source organism: Cryptomeria japonica (assembly GCF_030272615.1). Classification (NCBI taxonomy): domain Eukaryota; kingdom Viridiplantae; phylum Streptophyta; class Pinopsida; order Cupressales; family Cupressaceae; genus Cryptomeria; species Cryptomeria japonica. The sequence goes on along the minus strand of NC_081408.1, from coordinate 136,901,456 downwards.
GGATAAGGATAATGAGAAGGACTTACACAATCTTCTAGGGAGAGATTTAGACATAAGCCAAAAGAAAAGATATATGAAATCACTCTTGTCCCCATAGGAACAAGAGATAACATAGAAAATTAGGCTATTATGTTGCTTCAAAAATATGATTGCACTTGAAATTGTACCATCATGAATGACAATGAGCCCCCAGTAAATGAGCTACCAATGTCACATAAGGATGAGCAACATAATAGCCATTAATGTTATTTAAAGACATGATAGGTTGAATGAGGTATTTGAATATGACATGCTAAATGCTCAACTATAAGTGAGATCAAAAACATGTATAAAATGATAAAAATTGAAGAAGAAAAGTCACAAGAAATCTTAGAAGAGGGATGAGTGTAATTTATTAGAGCCTTATCCCTAGAGGAAAGGACTTTATGATGAATAGGAGATAAAGATTCATAAGTGGATTTAGAAATTTGAAGGGATTCATAAAGAGATTTGTTCATTGCCAAGATTTCCTTATGAGGGGAATGAGAGTTGATAGAAGTAGAAGATGATTTAGTTGAAGTGAGATCATCATCACTACTAAATATAGCATTCACATTGAGAGATGGTCTTTTAGATGCTTTAGTGCGTTTGCAGGGATTATAGCCAAGTCCAAAGGCATAATTGTGAAAATTAGTCTCTAGAGGAACTTTTATCCCTTGTTCATGAGCACCACAACCTTTTCCATGATACCCATGCTTAGCAAAAATGCGAAAACCATGACCATAACGATCAGCCATTTCAGGAAGAGAAGGTGGTTTTTCATAAGACAAAGAATCAAACTTTTCAGAATTAGAGATGTGAGGAGAAGAAGTTTGAGAAGCGGCCACAAAATTATTGCTCATAGGTTCAAGTAAGACTGATTGATCTCTATTTTCTTCCTTCTTTTTAACTTTAAGCTCTCTAGGAGGAACCCTATACTCACCTACAAAGGTGGGATTAAAATCAAGAGATCCCCAATCGTCTTCTGTGAGAACCTTCTTAGGATCAAAAGCCTTTTCATATGTAGATTCAAGTTGAGAAGAATCTTCTTCAGGAGCTTTAGGCTCATCCAAAGAATTTCGATTATCAGAGGGTGATGATTCATCCATAGGTATCTTGTTCAAAGAGTCATCACTAGAAGAGGAAGGCTTAGATGTTTGCAAACAAGCTTGGAGATTAGTGTCACCTATCAAGGTATATGTCTTATTGTTATAAATAAATTTAACTTGTCTATGCAATGTAGAGGGGACAGCTTGCATATTGTGAATCCAAGGTCTCCCTAATAGCAAGTTGTATGTTAGATTTCCCGACATAACATGGATAGGAGTAGGCAAAGTAACAGGTCCCACTGTGATGGGTAAGGTGATAATACCTAATGAAGACTTAGCCACATTATCAAAGCCTCGAATGGGATGAGAGTCAGGCTCAATAAGGGATGTATCCACATTCATCTTATGTAATAGATTAATGCTACACACATTAAGGCCAGAGCCATTATCTACCAGTGTTCATCTTATAGCAGTGTCATTTATGATAACCACAATCATCAAGGGATCATATTGATGTTGAATTTCACTAGTAGGCAACTCATCTTGAGTAAACACAATTTGAGCTTTAGGATTCATCACAGAGTTAACCAAAGACACTATATTACTAGATGTATTAGGTGGAGGCACATTCAAATCTTTCAAGGCATCTTGTAACATTCCATGATGAGCGGAAGAAGTTTGGATCAAATCCCAAAGGGATATCTTAGCAGGGGTAGCTTTAAGTTGTTCTATGAGATCATATTCCTTACCAAGAACTTGTGAAATACGTGGAGCTTGCGGAAGAATTGGTTGAGAAGGAGGAAGTGAAGTTGGGATAACTGGAGGAGGATTAGGTTGCCTATTGTTTCTTGTGTTATAGGTATGAGCAACCGCATGATAACTCTCTCTAGTCATTTGCTTAGCATACTCATAAGGGCTCTTAGAAGAATAACCTCCTTGCACAGAAATAATAGGTTTCTTAGGAGTGCAAAAAGAATCATTAGCATAACCACCTTGAACCACTAAGATAGGCTTACTTAAAGGTTGAGAATTTTGAGAAGGACAAGCACCTTGGACAGTGAAGAGAGGTTTGTTAGGTGTTTCATTCACATGTATCAAATTGATTGAGGATGGTTTAGAGGAATGAAAAAAAGTGTTGGAAGAATTATTGATAGTCTTCTCTTGCACAAAAATCTTATCATGGATTAAATCAATTTTAGGAGAGAGATAAGGGGTAGGCATTGATGTTCTAGTAGGAAGAGTAATACTAGGAAAGGTCATATCATCCTCTATCATCACAGGATCTACATGGGGAATAAACTCTCTAGGAGAAGGATCAACATTACTCTCTAAAGTCTCCCTTTTGAGAGGGAGATCTTTGAAAGAGATGTTAACCATCTTGCTTTGAACTAGGGTTTCCTTATGAGTAGAACCAAGTTGAGGAGAGGGAGATGCTTTATTTTTAGAGAGAGAATAATTGAGATTCAAGGAAGGTGAGAAATTATCAAGGGAGAGAGAATAATCTACACCTTCTTCTAATGGTTCATCCCAAATAGTGAAGTGGTTGAAAGGAATGTTTGAAGTATTGTCAATTTCAGGAGAGGGGATAACTTTGTTTATTAATTCCTCATCCTTAGGAGGAAGAGCATCAATAGATGTGTTAAACTCATCCTCTTTCCTCCAAATATGTTCAATATGATCTTTAGGGGAGAGAGAATTAAGGAAATTGCTTATTATTTCATCTTCTTTCTCTAAGGGATGCTTATGGGTAAGACAAACTTTAGGAGAAGGGTAAGCATTTATCATTAATTCATCATCTCTAGTGGGAATTTTGTTGGAAAAGGAAATACCATCACTAGGAAATGTAGGGATAATGTCATCTTCTTGCACAAAAGGATCCTCATGAAGGGAGTGTTTTTTAGGAGGAACATGAACACATTTCTCCAAAGATTCATGCTTAGGAAGCAGATCTTTGAAAGAAGTGTTCATAACCTCTTGTTGCACTAACATGCCCCCATTGGAAGGACCAAATTTAGGAGAAAATAAGTCAATGTCCATCAATACCTTTTCACTTAGAGAGGAATCATGGAAGGAAGGTGAAGTAACATTAAGAAAGGTGTTTATGATATCATTCTCTTCCTCTAGGATAGCTAAATAGGAAGGGCACATTTTAGGAGAATTGTCAAGATCACTCTTAAAGTCTTCATCCTTAGAGCATGGGAGAGTCTCAAAGGGATTGGTAGCAACTCTTTTAGGCACTAAAATGTTGTTATAGATGGGGGGAGGTTCCTGAGGAGAAGGAAAAATTGAAACAAGGGAAGCTAACCCATTATCACATCTATGAGATGAATGCATCATGACAACAATTTTCCTCTTTCAAATGATAACACATGCAAAATAGAAGGAAATGTTTAATTTTAACCAATGCAAGCACTTAGAATGTAGATTTAGAAAATGAAATTTATGATTCAAATGAGTTCCTAAATCAGATTTGAAATTATTGATCCCAATTAAGCTATCCACAAGTTCAACTTTGAATTGAAAAATTAGGGTTTTAGCAAAAATTTCCTCTAGATTTTTGAATCTTGCAAGAAATTAAGACTTGTAAATATAAATTTGAATTTGAAATAGCATAAACACTCAAATTTGAAAACATAAATCAGAATTAGAGAAGATTGGAGTTCACGTCGGGTTCACCAAAATGTGTGGGGGAAAAAGTGAAACTAAGCAAACATGCCCTAATCTCACTTTCAATCACACATTTGTGGAATACGAAAGAGCCTAGAGGTATCACACAATTGGCTACTTCTTTTTGTGGAAGAGAGAGCCACGGGATACCTATTAGGATTTGTATTCCTTTGTTGTAATTGAAAGATAAAATGATGCAAGTTCAATCCCTAACCCCAAAGTGCAAGTATGAACTAATAACAAGATTACAGAATTGAACTTAAATGATGGAAAGCTGTAAACACAAGGACAAGACAAGAATGTAAATGCGTACCCAGTGTTAAAATATGAATGAAAATGTTCGGGATGGGGGCGCAGGTGCCACTATCCTGATTCTGCCCCTAAAACTGCTCCGGAAACTGCTGTTTTGCACTTTGGAAAAAGCTATCAAAAATGCTGAAAATGCTGTCTGTCAGGAGGACCAGGGCGCCCAGCGCCCCTCTCCCAGGGACCAGGGTGCCTAGCGCCCCTGTCCTGGAAGACCAGGGTGCCCCACGCCCCTGTCCTGGTCTTTTGCTCTGAAATTTGGAGTGAAGTTCGGTCTCAGTCTGCTTCTCCCGGATCTGCAACCTACGGCGTCGTCCGAGTCCCGAAACCTGCACTTATATCTAAAAAGGTGTTTGGGCGGCTATATAGGGTTTTTCCTTAGTCAAACCCCCGCTTCGGTGATTTCCACCTCCACGAATAGCCAAGTTGTATTGTAAAATGTATTGTGTGTGCAGACCTAGTGTGTGTGCAAGGTCCTAAAATGCAAGAAAGCAAACTAGAGTAACCTAGAAAGTAAACCCTAATTGCTTGTAAATGATAATGTAAATGCTCTAAATTGAGATGCAAAGTGATCTAAAGCATGAATAATGGATATATTGAAGCTTATGCAAAGACATGAAAACAACATGATATCATACCCAACCCTCAAGGGAGGAGTACAAGCCAATCTTCAATCGGTAATCTCATATTGTTCTTCAATGTCTTCCAAGCCCTAAATGGATGAATGAAATTGATAAATGCTTGATAGAAGGATGTTGAATGTTGTTGAAGTCTTCAAAGATCTGCTCTTTCGCTGCATAGAAGGTCCTTGAAAGCCAAAATTCAGATCCTTTCAAATGAAGAAAGAGAGCTCTTATATATGAAACCCTAGGTCATAATTTTGTCTTTTGGCCAACCTAGAGATTGAATATCCCGCCAATTTCTTGGGGTTAAGCTTTATTTTATGATTGGATTGTGCCCCTAAAATTTCAGGAAAAATATTCGGGACCATGTGCACTCCGGGCGCCATGGTCCCGACAACTTTTCACCAAATTTTTAGGGCCGTCGGATATGATGATTTTAGAGAGAATCCCGAAGTTACAGGTGATTTAGAGATGTTTTGACCCCTGAAATCAAGCCCCCAAGTTAAAAATAGGACCTAATTAGGGTTTTTGATTAAATGATGTATTGGAAGAATACAATGAAAGGGGGCACACTTTAATGAAAGGGCCAAACTTTATGATATGGAAGATGATGAAATAGGACCTTAGACCTAATTAATTTGATTAATTAAGTGCTAAAGGGGAAATGTAATGCAAAATGCAAAATGCGCCAAGGTGGGTGCTAAACTAGGTGTGAAATTGTACCACCCTAGCAAGTGCGTACAATTTATGACACTACAATAATGTATATTGAATCTTAATTACAGGGTCCAACAGAACCAACATGAACAACAAGACCACAAGTTGATGGGTATAATGAACTCCCTCATTGTCTTGTATGTATACTAACAGTATGAGTTTCTTCTAGTGTTGATATCCATGGCGGGACTACAAAAGTTATGAATAGGCCTCATCCTTGTAAGTTTTTTTATTACTTGTCATTTTCTTTAGCATTTTGTTACTTCATGAATGAGATGTGTTCAGATGTCTATTCCATGAATACCTCTCTCTTGTATGCTTCATGATCGATGTGTCTTTAACATGTCCACTCCATGAGAACCTTTCTCGTATATGCTTGTACCTTATGTGTATTTATGTATTACTTCATGGTTTACATGTATGATTAATGCCTTGCATGTTTTCATATGTATGGTTTGTACTTTACATATCTCCTTCATGCCTTATGAGCATTACTTCATGCCTTGCAGTCTTCTCAAAATATTGCAAAATCATTCAACAAGAAAAAGAGTAGTAGAGGCTACATACCAAAATAAATTAGATATCCCTCTTTATTTCCTCACTTTCTTCCCTATTTTCTTCCTCCCTTCTTTATCACTTCTCTTTTTCTTTATTTTTCCTTGATATAACTAATCTTTTCTCCTTAATGTTCTTCATGAGTCCACAGACTCCTTTACACTACCCACTTTACATCCATGGCAACTACCTCCACAACTTCACTTAGTGTGAAGTAAATATTCTCTTCTACCATGGCCTTCATATATATTTCATTTATCCTTTCAAATATTACCATCCATATATATATCGACCTCATTCTAAGACTTTGAATATGCCTCTTCTACCTCATTATGTGACAAAAAAATGTGAGGATTTAAGAGAAGCTTCAAATCATAATAGCCCTTAGCATTGGTTCACAAAGAGTCTCATATTATGCCTCCTATATTGCATGGCTCTCATCCTCATCACACTATTCAAATTTGTCCTCCTCACTAGATTGTTTGCACTCGTGAGTGTAGAATTTTCAAGATTATATTTCAATAATTTTTCATTTTTTTTTTCTCGCTTCCGATTCAATGAGAATTGATTAAGATATCCTTTTGGTGAAATATTTTTGTTCAACTTTGGTCAATGAAAAGAACTATATTGTCATGTATAAAAGAGAAGATGGATGGTGGGCACATAGTCCCACAAAGAGAAATTTAGTACAATATATATTAAGATGTATGGTCTAAAAAAGTCCACAATATATATTAAACTACCATATGAAATTGAAGAGTAGAAAGTCAATCTTTCCTATCCCTAGCCTATTGTGCCTTGTTACACAATATGAATAGAACCTTAGCATCATTGATCATACTCACCACTTTTTATTTTAAAATTTTAAATCAACATCCGCCTCATTTCTAATGTTGGTAAGGTTCACTACTTTTAAAAGAGTATTAGATAAAAGATTTGATGAAACAAAATTGACAGACGAAAAGAGTAACAACATTATATTTTAGATGTTAATTTTTTTTTAATATATATTTTCTATATGATAATTAATATTTTGGGAGTAGCTAAGGATAAGGATATCATTCTTCTATTTGATAGTCTATCACCATCCTTATTTTATATTGTGCTTTACTTCAAGGAAAACTTTTGACCTTTTACAATTAGTGTGGGTTTTTTAAGGTGACTCTTTATATGTCCTAAAATTGTATGAGCCTAATAGCTTCTACTCTTGTTGATAGTTTGGTGGCTCTACAATGGCTCCTTCAAAGAAGTGTGATCCTTGTAATTTTGGCCTTCCTTGTAATCTTGGCCTTCCATGATGTGAAAAGAGGTTATGTTATGAATAATGGTCCAGATGATTTAGTTATCTCTTATTATGTTGAGTATGAGTAAATTTGGGATTCCTTGGCTATGGTCACTATTTTGTACTAACTATTGTGATTTAGTGTGATTTGAGCATGGAACTCAAGTAATAAGGAGGGTGGAAACAATATTCAAGTGTTAGGGGGTGCGTGACCTTGACCAAGGGATCAAAGTATCAAGAAAGTACAAGCGATTCATGTGTAGATCAATATATCATTCACCTATTAATTCCTAGCAAAATTCTTAAATAAACAAGAAAAGAATTATGTTGAGTTCATATATACATTTTATGTTGTCATGATATAAGTAAGATATCAAACAAGTAACTTAGATTGGTTTGCAATTTCATTCATAAATATTAGATCTTCCTTGTGGATTTTTGAATGCATAATGTCTCGTTGATTTCAATGTCTTTATTGCAAGTACTCTTTTCAGCATGAAACTCCACTCATTGAGGTCTCTTACTAAATGCAAGTCAATTATCCTATGAATGATGATACGTTTTGCATGCATTTTATGGGGAAATCTCATTAATAGCTATGGTTGGGTTGTTAATTGTTTTGTGAAAATATATACACGTAGATTGGGACATTAGAGTTATAAACATTGTAAATTGTGTTTGAGATCATTTTCCTAATTGTAACAATCAACCATGATTGGCCCAAGGCCACACCAACACCATTATGACACCAAGGTTTGTACATACTGGTGTAAAGGATACTCTTAGGAAATTTCATTACCATTACATATCCACACCTAGGGTTTCCAAACACAACTTGTTTGAGTAGGCAGTATCACTAGTAAAATTGTGATTGTCACAATTGGTACCCTTAGGAAATTCATTAATATTTGGTCTATGACACTTTTTTATGGCTTCTAAATGCTTCTATGGGGTGTGCAGGGGTCCCACACATCTCTTCCAACATTCCATCCAAGGCAATTCACTCTCACATATCTTATATTCCACTTTCTCTATGCTGCTATCCTAGAGGTTTGATGCATGAAGAATATCAGACCAATCAATCAAATCTAGCATGTGTTAGAGAGGTTTTGGAGACCTGCAAGAAAGAGAAATGAAAATACATATTTACAAGAGCCTTTCCAACCAGTGGTGTGAGTTTTTAACGGTGAAAATGCCAAAAATACATATTTTTCCCACTCATTGGAAACCCTAGTGAGTGTTTTGATAGTTTTTGGAAAAATAGTGATATCTTCTTCAAATTTCAATGGATCTCAGTGCTACAAAAGATGAAATGAATTTAATTCACTTCTCTACCATATCCAATTGAATTCTAATGAAAATATGATGAATTTCATTATTAAAAATAATGAGAATCAAACTGAAACATTTTTGTATGAACAAAAATCTCCAACTTCATTTAGTAAAACTTTAAAAATCCAACAAGACAAAATTGTGTGGTTTGAAAAATTCCTATTTATGCCCATCCAAGTGGTTTATAATCTCAAACCGCCAAAAACAACCTCCCAACCAAATTTTAAAAAGTTGTCATGACAATAATGACAAATTTTTACAATTTTTACAATTTTTTCCCAATGGACCTCAAACTTTCCCAATTAGGTCCAAATACATCAGAATGGCCTAAAATGGCCTTATTTACATGAAATAACACAAAAAAAACTAAAATCTCAAATTTTGACCGTTTTGGCCAAACCTAGGTCCCTAGGGTGTTCCTGCACCATCAAACCATGTGAATTAGCAAAAACAAATGTGTTTTGGAAGTTTTAATGAGAGAACCTATAAATATTTCTACCTCTAAATAAAGAATAAAATGCCAAAAATCTCATTATTGATAAGAAAGTGTTCAGTGACTTATAGAGTTTCCCCAAACCCTTCAACAAATAAATTTAACAATCTCCCCATTGGCCTATCCTCAAGTGACAACCATAATGGACAAGATGAGAAACCATTCTATACTTTGAAATCAAAATGCATACCTTTTGCATTGGTGAGATGTGAAATTGGGCTTGTAAAATGTTTTGCAAAACCATCCCATCTTTTCACCTTTATTTATTTTGTGAATTGGAGCTTCGTCTAGGAGGTTAGACAAGTTGTTTTGTAGGTTGTAGTAGTAATAAAGTGCTAGAGGAATTTAGAGAGAAGTATTCTTGTAACCCATTTGAAGGAATAACACAAGAATTGTTCTCTTTGGTGTGGTTTTTTTCTCACAAGGGTTTCACCATGCCAATCTCATTTTCTTGAAAGATTCTAAAGCCTTTTTAACAAGCCCATCCTATGCTTATCTTGCAATCGTAATGTTTAATGAGGTGATAACAACTATGAGTTTTAATGGATGCTTTCATTAAAAGAGTTGTTGCATATCCTTCCTCAATTGTGTAAACTACTTTGTGTAACAATAATCAACAAATCCATAATATAAGACTTCACAAATTAAAAATTAACAAGTGTTTCAATTTGCAATGACAATGGTTTCATATCCCATCCTTTATGGGTACCCTTGGACACACCTATTGGCCACTAGACTTTGATCACCCTTTCAAGGATTGATCCAACATTGCAAGGCAATATAAACATCATGGTAAACTAGTCTTGGGCTTGTGACATCATAACAAGTGCAAATTAGTGGATCTCAACAATGCCACACATACTATCATTGATGGTTACTAGTCCTTTGCAATTAGTATTGTTAATGTTGATGGCCAAAGGCAAAATCAGCACATCTATGCCTTTAAAAAAACCCCCTTGAAAGTAACTTGCAAAACCTACACAAGAACTAGGACTAGTCTCTTGGACTTCCAACCTCCCAAACCCTCCAACAAGACTCTATTTTGCAGCAATGACACTAGTAATTTCAATTTGTCATAGTCTGTCCTTCTAGGATAGTCAATAGTGCTTGTGTTCTTCCTTTACAACATGATCTCCAACCTTGTTGATCGAATGCACAGGGCCCCCACACATCTCTCTATCACCAAAAACAAGGTGAATTAATCTCTATTCATTCAACATGGTGTATATTCAGTCTTGTTGTCTTTAAATATCTAATACATGGAGATATTAGACCCTCAATCCTAAACCACAAATACAATGTGAGAAAGAGAGAGTGAGTTTAGCATAGAAATACTTCAAGAGAAGAAACCCCTTCAAAAAAAGAGATAAAACCCAACCCATAAATAATGGAAAAAAAACCACCCAAGTAGAGAGAAATGAAGGGATAAGTATACCTTAACCTTATTGTAAAGTGTTTTGTGAAGGTGTTGACATCTATTTGGAATTTAGGAGGTGTTGGATATGAACAATTAGTCTGTGAATAAGCTCTTGATTCTAATGAATGTGAACCTCTATGTGACTGGTGCTATGAAATTTTTATGGTACTATAGTTTTTATAGAATATGATAAATGGTCATTCATGCTAGATGCCAAACTTGGGGAGAATATGTTGAAGGAAAATGGATTTTTCTACTAAGATAGAGTTGTACCATTCCCATTAGGTTGATAACCTAAAAGGGTATATGCACAAAGTTGTGGTACCAAAAAGGTACCACACTTCAAAAAAAATGAAAAATGCTCATAAGGTGCGAGACTTATAAGGCATGCGCCTTATGAGCATTTCAAACTTTAAAAAAACCCATGTTTGCATTTTAGATGCATTTTGCATTCCCAAACCCATGTTTTGGTGATTTGGGGTGCCATTTTCTTGTGCTCGCCCTTTGTAAAAGCTTGATATTGGGCACTAAGTTGTCCATCTCTCATTAAAATCCCGCCACACCATCGAAGAGCTTGAAGAGATATGTATTTTTGTTTTCTTATTGTCATTTTTTTATTAATTTGAAGATTAAACTAGGTTTATTGATTTAAATTTATTTTCATTATCAGGAAATGAGCTTAGACAAGAAAATGTTAAAAACACTCAATCACCTCCTCATGAAGACCATATTGAAGAAGAATCACATCAAGAACCTCCTACAACCCCTAGACATCCCATAGGTACACAAGAAAATCTATTAGGTCAAATAGAAAATAGCCAAAAAGAGCTTGAGGGTTTAATCACAAGGCTAAAAGATCCCACTGGAACAAACTCCCATAGGACAAACCTTGCCAACTCTTTGTAATCTATTGTATCTCACATACAATCTTTGAGTGGGCAAATAAATTTTTGGTCTAGTAATAAGGAAGAACAAAAGCAATTTTATGTTGACAAATAATCATATGTGGCAGTGAAGAAAAAGAAAATTAATAAATTTGACTTGTGTGCTCTTTTTACGGACCCCCAAACAAATCATACTTTACACCCTGGATGTAGGAGATTCCCTATTCATTGGTGTCATCATGAAGAGATTAAGAACAATTTTTGGGATAGGTGGTGGATGGTATTTGATCATCCCCCATGCAATAATCATGAGGTACCCAATACTTTTTGAGAAAATTGTATTGTGAATTTGTCCTTAATGAGAACCCAAACTATTTTGATTTTCTAGATTTCCAAGGTAGAGGTGGGATTTCCTCACATGATAGAGAGGGTGCATAGTGTGACCCAAATCTCCCACCAAGACCCTTGGCCAGATATGGTGGAGCATGTTATTATTCCTTCCATTGTGAAGGAGAGTATTGAGGTCGAAACTCTAGACTCCATTAGCTCACTCACTCAAACCCTTATATAGTATGCTAGGCCTCTGGTAGAGGGTGATGCAAGTGATGATGATGATTCTTCTAGGAATCGAGTTCCAACTCATTTTAGTCAATCTTGTAGTTCTCTTTGCACTTATGATCCTAATAGTTCCGAGAATGCACGTGCACAAGCAGAGTTGCTACAAAGAACATTGTCATGACAGAATCCTTGTTGAATGAAAAATTTGGCATTAATACCCAGGTGAATTTCATTACAAGTTCATTTCATTCTTTTTATTAAATCTTATATGTAAATTTGAGAATATATCTAAATTAGTAAATTATTATGATAAAAAATCAGGGTCAAAGTGTTCACAATACTAGCAACATTCCTGCAAAACCCTTTTTCATGACTTCGTCAACTCCACAAGTATACAACAAGTGAAGAAATATAATTATTATATGTAGATAGTTGAACCTTATGTGAATGATTTTCTAATTACTTATTTTGGATGTCAAATAGTTTGATGCTAGAGCTTCAAAAGTAACACCTCATAGTGTATTTCATCGATAATATTTTACCCAGGTAAACAATTCATCTTTATAGTTGTTATTAAATAATATAAATAGTTTTGGCAATTAATCAATACACTTTGTTTAATTTTCAGATGTTGACATCAGAGACTCCTCCTAACGTTCGCACGTTAATGGAGTGTGGTGTTGTTGCAGCAGTAGCAAGTTCAACGGCTTTAACAAAAGTATGAGACATATTTGTAAATTTAGTAAATTTAGCATTGCATTTATTATCTTAATAATATGTTATTGAAAATTTTAATGACACTTGTATTTAGTTTAATTTATATTGTGATGCTTACAGGAGGGGCTTGTCACTCCAAATCATGAACGTGCACTTGTTGTGGATGAACATCATGATTATTTGTATGCGATAAGTGACTATTCTATTATATGTCATTCTAAAATTCAATTTTTGTATATGCTAACACCATTCTTTTCATTGTATCAAGTGGAGTTACAAAAAACTTTGGAGAGGAGGTTGAGTGGACATACTCAAAAGACACCTGCATCATATACATCTCTATCCCCTCGATTGGAAAAGATATCTCATGATATGTTTCCTTCCCCTAGAGGGAAATGAATAGAATAGGGTCCTATGTTGTATGCCTATATGGCAATTTTGAACATATGTTTTGTATTACGAATATGTGACATTCTATGTCCATATGGCTTTTGGCAAGCTCATATTTGACTTTATTGGATACCATGTTGTATGCCTATATGGCAATTTTGAACATATATTTTGTATTACGAATATGTGACATTTTATGTCCACATGGCTTTTGGCAAGCCCCTATTTGACTTTATTGGATATCATGTTTTATGCCTTTATAGCAATTTTGAACATATGTTTTGGTTTATGAATACGTGAAATTCTATGTGCATATGGCTTTTGGCAAGCCTATTTGTCTGTATTGGATATATTTGATAGTTTTAACGGTATACAATGTTGCATGGATTTGTGGATTTTTGGTTAATGCAAATCAATTATCATGGTTATCCATAATTGCCGTACAAATGATTAAATGAATAATTGCATAAAGTTATTGTTACTTAAGCTTTGAACATAAATATGTGCTTGTAATGCAACACACAAGCATATGGAGATCGACACAAATTCAATAGTTATAGTCGAAATAAGATTATATAAAGGAAACATGGAAAGAACCAAAATAAGACAATATAAGACACCATTGTACCAATACCCATTCTAAAAAAATTGCATAGCCCATAAACTTCTATATATCTAATGCAGATTGAAAGATGGGGCATTGTGCAACTTTTCATTGAACTCATCTGACACTTTTTGTCGCAACCGAGAAAGTGTTGCCACGAGCAACTAGATCCAATTCTACCAAAACCAAGAGAGTATTTTTTAGAGTGCCATAACACAACCCTGTAGGATCAGATGACTCATTCTTATGATTAACGAGCACTAAGAAATGTGATGTTGAATATTGACAACTTTGAGCAACTTGAGCACTTGGGCGATTTCACTGCCAGGGTGTGGCCCACAATGATCAGGTGAGTTGGAGAGAAAAAAGAAGGTATTCCTAGCGTAAAACTGACCACCTTGATGTGTAGGAGCTAACGTTTTGGTGCCATGAGGAGCGGATTGAAAGATGGGGCATTATGCAACTTGTCATTGAACTCATCTAATGCTTTTTGTCACAACCGAGAAAGCGTCGCCATGAGCAACTGGATCCGAGTCTACTGAAACCAAGAGAGGATTTTTTAGAGTTCCATAGCATGACCCCGTAGGATCAAAAGACTAGTTCTTATGATTAACGGGCACCAAGAAACGTGATGCCAAATATTGACAACTTTGAGCAACTTGAGCACTTAGGTGATTTCACTGCTAGGGTGTGGCCCACAATGATTGGGAGAGTTGGAGAGAAAAAAGAAGGCATTCCTAGCATAAACTAATCCACCCAAACACATATGAGCTGATGGATTGGTTCCATGATGAGCGGATTGAAAGATTGGGCACTGTGCAAGTTTTCAATGAACTCATTTGACGCTTTTTGTCACAATTGAGAAAGCATAACCATGCACAACTGGATCCGAGTCTACCAAAATTGAGAGAGACTATTTTTGAGTGCCATAACATGACCCCATAGGATCAAACGGATCATTCTTATGATTAATGGGCGTCAAGAAACACGATGCCAAATATTGACAACTTTGTGCAACTTGAGCACTTACGCGATTTCACTGCTAGGGTGTGGCCCGAAATGATCAGACGAGTTGGAGAGAAAAAAGAAGGCACTCCTAGCATAATGAAGGAACCCTGACACATACAAGTTGATGGTTTGGCGCCACGATGATTGGATTGAAAGATGGGGCATTGTGCAACTTTTCATTGAACTCATTTGACGCTTTTTGTCACAACCGAGAAAGCGTCACCATGAGCAACTAGATCCGAGTCTACTAAAACCGAGAGAGGATTTTTTAGAGTGCCATAACACAACCCCATAGGATTAGACAACTCATTCTTATGATTAACGGGCACCAAGAAATGTGATGCCAAATATTGACAACTTTGAGCAACTTGAGCACTTGAGTGATTTCGCTGCTAGGGTGTGGCCTGATATGATCGAGTGAGTTGGAGAGAAAAAAGAAGGCATTCCTAGCATAAACCCAACCATGCCAACATCTATGAGCTAATGGTTTAGTGTCGTGATGAGAAGATTGAAAGATGGGGAATTGTGCAACTTTTCATTGAACTCATCTGATGCTTTTTGTTGCAACCGAGAAAGCCTCGCCACGAGCAACTGGATCCGAGTCTATCAAAATTGAGAGAGGCTTTTTTAGAGTGCCATAACATGACCTAATAGGATGATTAGATGACTCATTCTTATGATTAACGGGCATCAAGAAATGCGATGCCGAATATTGACAACTGTGAGCAACTTGAGCACTTAGGTGATTTCACTGCTAGGTTGTGGCCTGCAATGATCGGGTGAGGTGGAGAGAAAAAAGAAGGATTTCCTACCATAAACCTAGCCACCCCTACATGTAAGAGCTGACAGTTCAGTGCTGCAATGAGTGGATTGAAAGATGGGGCATTCTGCAACTTTTCATTGAACTCATCTGATGCTTTTTGTCACAACTGAGAAAGCATCACGAGGAGAAACTGAATTTGATTCTATCGAAACTGAGAGAGGATTTTTTAGAGTGCCATAATACAACCCTGTAGCATTAGATGGCTTGTTCTTATGATTAACAAGCACTGAGAAATGCGATGCCAAATATTGACAACTTTGAGCAACTTGAGCACTTAGGCAATTTCACTGCTAGGGTGTGGCTTGCAATGATTGAGTGAGTTGGAGAGAAAAAGGAAGGAATTCCTAGAATAAACTTGGCCACCCTAAGGTGTATGAGCTGACGGTTTGGTTCCATGACAAGAAGATTGAAACATGAGGCATTGTGCAACTTTTCATTGAACTCATCTGATGCTTTTTGTCACAACCAAGAAAGCATCACCACAAGCAACTAGATCCGTATCTACCAAAATTGAAAGAGGTTTTTTTAGAGTGCCACAACTTGACCCCATAGGATCAGATGACTCATTCTTATGATTAATGAGCACCGAGAAATGTGATGCCGAATATTGACAACTTTGAGCAACTTGAGCACTTAGATGATTTCGCTGCTAGGGTGCGGCCTGCAATGATCGAATGAGTTGGAGAGAAAAATGAAGGGATTAATAGCATAAAAATAGCCACCTTGATGTGTACTAGCTGATGGTTTGGTGTCGTGATGAGCGGATTGAAAGATGGGGCATTGTGCAACTTTTCATTGAACTCATCTAACGCTTTTTGTCGCAACCGAGAAAGTGTTGCCATGAGCAACTGGATCCGAGTCTACCAAAACCATGAGAGGATTTTTTAGAGTGATATAACATGATCCCATAGGATTAGATGACTCATTCTTATGATTAATTGGCACTAAGAAATGTGATGCCAAATATTGACAACATTGAGCAACTTGAGAACTTCGGCGATTTCGCTGCTAGGGTGTGGCCTGCAATGATCAAATGAGTTGGAGGGATAAAAGAAGGCATTCCTAACATAATCCTAGCCACACCAATACGTACGATCTGATGGTTCAGTGCCATGATGAGTGGATTGAAAGATGGGGTATTGTGCAACTTTTCATTGAACCCATCCGACGCTTTTTGTCGCAACCGAGAAAGTGTCGCCACGAGCAATTGGATCCTAGTCTACCTAAACCAAGAGAGTATTTTTTTGAGTGCCATAACAGGATCTCATGGGATCAGATGAATCATTCTTACATGTCACTAACATCAAGAAAAATGATGCCGAATTTTGATAATTTTTCACTCTTTGAGTGATTGACAACAAATGAGCAATTTTTACATCTTTTACCATATTATCCTAAAACTTCATGAAATGATCCCATGTGATCTCTAATGGTCCAAAATGACATTGTTTACATAAAATCACACAAAACAAGACAAAAACACAATTTTTAATATTACAATGCCTCGAGCAGTCAAAAATCAAGTCATGTACATATATCCAAATAAGATTGATATTACAATTTTTTACATTTACATTTAATCCAATGAACCATTTGGATCTTCTCTACTCTTTATCGTGTCTAGTATGGCCTCATGGTCAGACTACAAACCTTCCATAGGTTCTTGTTTAGTGGTCTACCCCCATATCTGATCAAATGAACATTTGAAGCTACAACAAGGTTAGAATAATGAAGAATCTTCCTATGTGTCTTGAAGTCCTTGAACAACCACAAGTTAGACTTCTTCACTGGGTACCTTCTAAGCCATGTACTAGTAACAACTACTGATCTTGTGGGGTACTCAATATTTTCTCCATCTACCATAGGGTCGTCCAATTTCTTTTTTGCATCCACACAACGACACAGGTAATAATCTGTTCCTTCTTCATTTTCTTCTGTTGCAATAACTACATAAACATGCCCTGCAATGATAAAGTGAGAAGAATTTAGCAAACAACTAAGGCTAAATATTAAAGTACAAAAAATTGCATGTGGAAAATTTACCTAGTTGGACTAAATCTAACACATGGTCAAAGTCAACTGATGCTTCCATCTGTGTTAGTTGTAGTGCACTTGGAGGTCGATATGTCTCAAGTGGGATTAGAGGCCTCATACACCATTCATCCACCCACTCCTTTGACTCACACTCATTATAGGAACCCTATCTACATGAACAATAATAACATGCCATCAGTCACATATGGATAGTCCATGAACCTACATTAGATCTTTTGAAAGAGTGTAGCTCACTTGATCCTATCAATGTAAAACAATCTTCTAATTTTTCAATGTTAGTATCATCTACCAACAAGAAAAATCTGTGAACTGAAGACTTACCTTGATTACCTAGAACAATTGTACCATTGCACCACTGAACAATTGATTTTGCATCTTTCAAGTTTGCATTCCCTTTGTACTTTAACTCTTCTCGTGCTAAATCTCTTTTAATACATGCTCCTGCACCATCATGCTCCTCTTTTCCATGCCCAGCCTCAAAGAAATTCCACATATGTTGAATAGAAGTCAACTTATGCATCCTACTCAACCAATAAAACATCCAAGAGTTCTTAAATTGTGATGCACAATTATCTGACCATATGATATGTTGACGGAATGATATGCCTCAGCTAGCCAAATCATCATAGAATATCTAAAAACAACCTTGCACAAACTTTGTAGAGTGTGAGCGATCATCACTGATGTAAAAAATGATACTCCATCAATATCTTCCTATCCTCTTCCATACTATCATGTGCATGAATGAATGCTATATGCACAAATATAGAAACTTGTGTGGAGTTGTAATATTGTGATTGCACCTCGTTCTACGGTTGTAGTGTGTAGTTCTTTGCAAAGTCAACAATTGAAATGATTGTATGAAGTGGAAATGTGTCCTTGAATAACTTAAATTATGAGTCCAACTAACAAGCTCTATGGTTATGCCTTGCATACTCATAAACTATATTCTCATGAAAGATGCCCATAAATCGATACACTGGAATCTTCTCACTAACCAATTCAAACCTTTTTGCTTCATTTCCATCTTTTAGCATGTAGGCCACTGTCTTATATTTTCCAAATTCTACTAATTCATTACCAATTACTTGTCC
Source organism: Cryptomeria japonica (assembly GCF_030272615.1). Classification (NCBI taxonomy): domain Eukaryota; kingdom Viridiplantae; phylum Streptophyta; class Pinopsida; order Cupressales; family Cupressaceae; genus Cryptomeria; species Cryptomeria japonica. Next base: position 136,882,864 of record NC_081408.1, on the reverse strand, counting down.
AATATCCATATGTTGACAAATTTGTAAATGTCGCAATCCACCACAATCAGCACATGTGCCATCCAAGAAATACTTATTGTAATATACTTGACCATCTATTCTTTCACATAAGACACTAGATATGAATTCCCTTGAAGATGTCGGTGTGCCATTTATGTTGCATTCCTGCAAACCAATGTTAGCATGCAAATCTATACATATGTGTTGATAAACATCATAATGGTTAGAAAATTCCATATGTACTCTACAAAAACAAGTTGTGCATGTGTGATTTATTTTGACATAAAAAGACTTTACCATTTCAAAGAATCTTTGACTAATTTTAATTTGAGGATACATACGTTGAAACTTGGAAAAAAGTTGTGTTTGAGTCATATCCAAAAAATCTTTCGGATTTGGATCATGGATTTTACTACCAATCCTCTTTCTTAAAACATCTCTTTGATTTGGAGAGACCCTTGTGTTATTCTTCCAAAAATATTCAATTAGGGATCTCAAGGCTTCAACAATTGCTTTATCTTTCCGTGGTAATCTACCAAAAAATGCCCATAACTCATTGTTATATGGATCCTCTGCTCTATGTCGCCTTCCCATAGCTCTCATTAGAGTTTGTCTACTTATCTTCAATTGTTTACTTTTCTTTCTAAGGAAGCAAGATTTCTTAGTTTTGTTAGGCCCAATATGGAAAGCTAATGTACTGAGAGGGGAGGGGTGAATCAGTACTTCAAATCTTTTCTTTAACAATAACTTTACTGCTAAGCATAAACCAAAAACTGTTGTAACATAATATAATGCTAAAACAAATAAATAACAATCATACATGATTCACTCCATAACACATATATTTTGGTTACGCAGAAACTCTTGGTTAGAGAGAAAAACTACGGTGGGGATGTCACCCACAACTTCACTACTGCAATAATAAAGGTTGCTTGATTAGAGCTACATGTTTAGCTATTTCTGATAGCTTACCCTGTTAGGAGTATCAAGATTGTTAGATCTACCTTGCTAAAGGATTTTACAACACTTATTCTAAATGATGCACCTAGTTAAAGGCTTTACAATTTATAGACTTTGTTAGAGTCTTTTACCCTGTTAAAGGTTTCTCTTACAAATCAAAATATTTCAACACAATATTAAAAAATATCTACAACTTCACATCTGAAATGTTATAGCAGATTCTATGTGCTCAAAATGAGATTACCTTGCTTATAGCATACCTCGGTAATTCATAGATTAACTCGGTAAACCCTTTTGTTTACTTTGTTCCTTGACTATTCTCTGAAATCCTTCTTGGTGACCTCTATGTCTCTAACAGTCACAATACTTAGTGCTTGCTTATCTATTACACATGTCTTGCTTCATACACCTCTGTTTTTTTATTCTCAATTCATGCTATATAAATAGATCTCTTATGTTGGTGATCTGTTCATGCTTCGATCTTACAAACATGATTCATCGAATGTGTAATGATACAAAATATTTCATTGGATAGATGACCTCAAGATCATACAAATTCTTTAAGGTGCAATTTCCTAAGTGATAATGATTCCCTGTTCCTCGATCTTGTAACACGTTTACCATATGTGTCTAGGTTCAATGAATCTGGAAACATGTTTCACTCAGTGTATGTTCACTCGGTATATCATTTTTGCTGCTTGGTAGACATAGAGTGTTACTTGGTAGAAAGCTCAGTGTATACTAAGCTCTGTGACTACTTTCTTCTATAACCGACTGCTCTGTGCTTACTGACTGCATGATTTGGTAGTAATAACCGACTAGAGTATATAAAATGACTTTGGACATAAAACTAATGACAACTTAGTATATAGTAACAATCTCCCCTTTTGACATTAGTTGAGATGTTTGACAAAACTTCTTTCAAAGTCATAACTCCAAAATCTATATACTTACAAAATTTGAATAAACTGATAGTATATACATTTGTCAATAAAAGTATACTCAGGTATACTCCCCTTATCAATATACTGTACAAAACTCTGATTGTGCATATGCTATGATCAATATTCTGTATTTCCTGCTCAGTTCACTACTCGGTTGTCACTACTTGGTTCACTGCTTGGTTCACTGCTCAGTTCACTGCTCGATTCACTGCTTGGTTCACTACTCGGTTCACTGCTCCCCCTGTCAAAATTATCTTATATACACTATACAATCCCACTTTTTGACAAACATCAAAACTTAGTTACCATTCAGTGGAGGCAACTGGTCAAAAATGGATTTATACTTTGTCCTTGCATTAGTGAGAGCGGTAGAGAGGGCATCCTTGACACTATCCATGAGTGAATTCTGAGTTGTAATGTTGACTAATAGTGAAATCAGTCCATCTAAAGTTCTTTCCTCTGGCTGAGTGGATAAAGAGGTAGCCTTGTTGATTTGTTCTTGGATGAAGGACAAGTGTGGAATGAATAAGGTTTGAAGAGTCATAATGTCCATCCTTATTTTGTGCTCTTCATTCCTAAGTTCCAATTGTTGAACCATGAGCTTTTGTAACTTGGTATAGAAATTCTGAATAGAATTTGGCTTAGTGGTCAATGTATGGGAGAGATCAGTGATCTCTTTCTCAATCACTTATGTTTTATTCTTTATGTCTTTAATGAATAAAGAAAATGTATAGAGTTTCAGAAATAAAGAAAGAATGTGCTTGAGTTGAGGGGACAACTCAGCAATAAATTTGACAAGTTTTACTTTGCCAATAGCAATGGCTTTCTATACCTCTTCAATTAGTTTTGCAGTGAGCTCTTTGTCCTTCAATTTACTCAAGTATTCAAATGCATATACTCCAGATGCCTCTATTTTAGTTAGGAGTTCATCCAATTGAACATGGATGGCTGCATCTTTTGTCATTGTAGCTTCAGGTAGCATATCTGTTAATAGTGCTTTGACCTTTTGAAGTACTCTATTTTTCTTTTGTATAGCCATTTGCTTCTCTTGTTCTGCTTTGGCTTTGCATAGTTCACCGAATTCAATAAGTGCTTGCCCTTTTAATTTGGATATATCTACATTTGGCAACACTATTGGTTTTGACAAATCTAACTTGAAACTATGCTTTTTCATTTTGTTTTCTTTAGATGAGGAGGTTTTCACTAGTTGAACTAATACAATGGCTTGGGAGGCTTGTTGACCCTCGGTAGCTTGCTCGGTAGAGGCAACACTTTTGTCAATTTCTTTAACCTCAGATGTAGCCTTCGATGAATCCTTGCTCTGGGTCTCAGTTGTAACATTTTTTAGTGCTACAAGGGGCTTGAGAAGTCTGTTCCTCGGTGGCCTGAGAAGTAGCTTCTCCTTCTGCAGACTTGTGACCCTCTATTCCTTGTTCAATATCCTGAGGTGCCTTGATTGAAACATGCTGAGTGACCAGAGGATAGGGCTGAACTTGTTCCAAAACTGACTCACTAGATACCAGTTTGGCATAAGCATTCCCTTCAATCATTTCCTGTTCTTGTACCTCGGTGTCCATGATATCCTCATCAATTTGTATAGTATCAGTGGGGTCTTGCTCGGTGACATCAACTATTTCAACTTCAACTTGCTCACCAGCATTCTTGATTCGAAAGATTTCCTACCACTTTTCCTTGGTATCATTCTCTACTTCAAGATAAAGGCCATTCATCAATTTCAAGGCTCTTTGCTTGACTAGGAAGTTTGTTTGGTAGTTTTTCAGATGTTCATTGATCTCATCTACCGACATGTCTGAGAAGAGATGTACTAGACTTCTTTCTCTCATCTATTTTTCCAAGTCCATAGCATATTTCCACCTGTTATCAATATGCAAATATAATTCTTTTGGAAGAGAATTAGTTACTTCCAATGGGACCAATCAGAATTTTAGAAGTGTGCAGATCACAGCTTCTTCTATTTGTCTCTTTTCTTCATCATTTCTGGATTCATACTTAACATATCTAAATGCTCCAAATCCACCATATTGTTTCAGATTAGCACAAAAATTATCAATGCTATGTACATCTTGTTAGGGTTCCCACAGATACTGAGAGGGGGAGGGGGTGAATCAGTATCTGACCGATAATGAAATTTTCTTACAACAGAACATGCAGAACATAAAGTAACAGTATACCGGTATGCAAGAATTAATGTAAATAACAAAATAAAAAACATCCACATGAAAAGAACACCATAACACAAGATATTTAACGAGGAAACCCAGTGTGGGAAAAACCTCGGTGGGATTTGTGACCCACAATATTCACTTATTGGCCAATAAGAGAATATTACTTACAATAGGGGCCTGCACATGTAGGAAGGCCAACTGCCTAAAGCACACTGCTCAATAAGAAGTCACATTGACTTACGATGAGGATTTACACAAATCCAATATTCTGTACTGATTTACAATAGCATCATCAATGCCAGATTCAATACCGGTTCTTGCTCTGTTCTTTACATATACCCTTGACCTATAATTCGCACATTAGGTCTGCCTAATAATTTTCTTTTTACTTCCTCTATATATCCTACAAATGTCTACAATGATCTCTTTTATATACAAGAGTCATTTTACAATTTGTCAAGTCGGCTTACAATAATAAACAAAATATTACATTTCAAAAATTCATGTTGGCCTTTGTGTCGGTATACATATTTTCTTCTGTGCTGGTGCTAGTGTAGAGTGATCTTGCTGATGTCAGTGCACTGTCTTGCTTGAATAATGCTTTACTAGTAAAATGTCTTGCCGGTGCCATAGGATTGCAAGGTTGCATCAATGACAAAACCTTCAATCACACACAATGTCTCATTGGAGTGTCCATATGCCAACACATCTTTCTTTTGACTCTTAACAATCTGAAATTTGCTTCCATCTTCAAATTCGGTGTCACTGGACTCTTTAGTCAAAATGAGTCTCCGAGTAGATTTCTTATAATTTTTTGTTACCTTTGGCATGAAAACATTCTTTGGTTTCTTACTCGGTGACACTGTAGATGATCTTGTGTTTGGACACTTTACTGAAGGAGTCGGTGATACCTTTGATGTATCTTGTTTCTTCCTTTTCAAAATTTTCCCTTTAGGCAACTCGATGCTCAATGTAATAGCTACCTCTTGGGCTTCAGATTCCTCATTGGTGATTACTTGATTGCTCTTGATAGGTGTGGAGAAAGAACCTTCTCCAAATTTCTTTGTTAATGCCTTAATCATTTTTGTTGCTTTTCTTGTACCCTTTGGTACTACAATGCTCATTTTAACTTTCTCATTAACTTCTTCATATGTACCGTATCTCATCTCAGTAGCATGCCTTGGCAGTGCAAGAAAAGCATCTATTTGCTATTGTGTAATGTCAAAATCAATCTCATAACCCATAGGTGGCAAATATTGAGTTCTCAGTTCCACCGCATTGACATAGCAGTAGTCGGTGTCTACTTCAAAGCATATATCATCCTTGTATTTCTCCACTAACTTGGGTGGAATCCTATACCTGTTATGCATCTTTTCTTGAAACTTGCTAAAATAATCATCCATAATTTCATTGAAGTTATCACCTAGCTATTTGATAAAGTCATTGATTTGATGGGTGATTGGTCGGTGTAGCTCCCAAACTACATTACCGACTGATGGAAAGAATTTCTCAAAATAGAAAAACATGCATACCAAAAGTGATCCAAACTTCAGTGTGTTTGCCGAGTTGATCTTCTTTGGCTTCCTTATGGTGTTGAGATTTTCAAATAGATTTTTCAACAACACTTCGCATAGATCATTCTTCATGCCTTTCTTCACAATTTTATAGGCTAAATCGACTGCTGCACAGGGTACACTGTTTTCCCTTGCCGATTGAAAGAAACAATAGCCTATGACTCTAATGGCAAACTTCAGCTCTGCATATGTGACATTATTCAATTTTAAACCTCTACAATCAGATTCAACTCCAGTTAAAGTGATCAATTCCTTATGTGAAATCATTTTCTGAGCTTGGGCATGGTCATAAATAGGGTAACCGGTGATCAAGTGGATGATTTCCTTGGTGATCTTAAATGGTTGCTCCACTAACCATATGAAGTCATCATGAACTCTACTCAAAACAAATTTAACCCACAGGGGTTTGCAGACTCATGGGTAGGTTAGGTCTTCGATCAATCCCTTGACTTTAATGTGTTCAAACTTGTTATCTCGTTTTCCATAGGCACACAATTCATCATATGTGTCCTTGATATCAACATGACCTAGTTCCTCAACATGACACTTAGTGAACAATCTGACATCCTCAACTAGTAAAACCCTATTCAGAATGAGTGAAAATGCAGTTTTATCATCCATTTTAGATGCTACTTTGGGAGTTAAAGAGTATTTCAGTGAGGGCTTCTGAATGTTATCAACAACAAAAAGCTTCTAGATCTTAGGTGCCATTTCAAATTTCGGATAATCACTTAACAAAAGATCCTTAGGGTTTGAAAACTTTTAAATGACAGACACTTAAATAGATATTCACAACGGATATGATCGGTAAACTAGCTTGACAATGCGTTGTGATTGATGTAAATACCTTGAATTTCGCTTTGGAAGAGGTTTGATCGCCTTTGAATCACTTTGCTCTACTTTCTTGAAAACATAGTAAGTGTAAAATGATTGCATAAAATCTTTAAGTACACAATTTTACCTTATTGGGCTCCGTGCAGTTAGGTAAGAAAACATTAAATACACTCGGTTCCACTTACTTTTATGCTTTTACTGAGTAGCCAGACTTCCTGTATTTACTGACTAAACAGGCTTCCAAAAGACTTGATAAAATTTTCAAATTTCCTAATGTATCTTTAGCTATGCAGATTTTGAATTAAGTACATCACAAAATAGCAACTGTTAAGATTTGACCTTGAGAGAATGCATTCATACCTTCACCGATTAATTTGGAATAGGTGCACTTAACTCGGTAGGTAAGGTGCTTTCTTCATTTGACACAATTTCCTTCTTTTTCCAAATCATTTGTAATTTGCTTCTTATTTCCTCAGTGTCTCCTCTAGGTTGATCTCTGCAATCTCTAGCCAAGTGTCCAACTTTGTGACAATGAAAATATGCCATACTAGGATTTCTCCATGATCTTCAGTTGTTCATTTCAAAGCTTATAAAGTAGTTCACACTTATATGTCCATATCTTCCACAACATTCACACCATATCCTTGTATTGTAATCCCATGGTACTATAGTATACTGTCAGTTAAAATCTGAGTGAGTTCGGTAGCTTCTAGTATTTGCTTGGTGTGTAGACCACATATAGTTCTTCTTCTTAAACCAACACTTCTCGGTACTATGTCCATATCTATTGCAATTTTTACAAAACCCTTTCAATTTTGCTTTCTGATAACTGCTAGCAAACTTTTTCCTACATTGGTTAGATGTGTGACAATATTTATTGCAATTATAACAATAACCATTAGTCCTTGTGACATTCAGTTTCTTACCTTTTCTAATTTGGCACATGTTGGCAGTATGTCCTTGTTTTCCATAGTAATTGCAAATAAGCTTCCTTCCTTTGATGTTCTTTTTGTTTCCAACTTTCTTTGATGATTCTCCTCTCTCAGTAGTGTGGATTCCCTTCTTAGTAGAGTACTTTCCTTTGTAACCGAGTCCTGCAACTTTGTTGGGTCTTTTTGTATTAAGTTGCTCATCCAACATCTTTGATGTTTCATAACTCTTCTTCAGTGTTTCTTTGGATTTCTTTTCTATTTCAAGTTCATCGGTCAACCTTGATACTTCAAGTTTCAATGCTTGATTCTCATCATCTTTTAGATTTGCTTCATGATGTGCATAACCCAATTGATCTGATAGATTTTGTTGAATTCCAGTCAACCTTATGATTTCATCATTCCTTTCAGATACTAATGCTTCAAGTTGTTGTTTTTCTCTTTCTATATCTCTTAATTTATCCTCGGCTGTCCTCAATGCATCAAGATTTTCAGTCATCTGTGTGCTGAAATGTTCATGATCTCTTTTCATTGCTTTTAGCTGATTAGTCAGTGCTTTGTTTTTTTCTTTCAGTTCTCCAATCATTTCTTTAGTTTCTTCAGATATACTATTCTCAGATGATGTCTCAATTTGTTCCACTAACTCTTAAGAGTCCTGCAAATCATCAGACAATCTTCCTCTAACTTTCAGAGATTTTTGCATTTGTTTCTACATGTCAGCAATCACTTGATTAGCATGATCCAATTCATTTTGAAGATTAACAATTCTCCGAGATTGTCTATAGCCTTCCATTGATAAGATCTTTCTCTTTAGGAAGTTAAACCCTTTTCCAAGATTTGAGCTCTGATACCAATTGTTAGGCCCAATATGGAAAGCTAATGTACTGAGAGGGGAGGGGTGAATCAGTACTTCAAATCTTTTCTTTAACAATAACTTTACTATTAAGCATAAACATAAAATTGTTGTAACAAAATATAATGCTAAAACAAATAAATAACAATCATACATTATTCACTCCATAACACATATATTTTGGTTATGCAGAAACTCTTGGTTAGAGAGAAAAACTGCGGTGGGGATGGCACCCACAACTTCACTACTGCAATAATAAAGGTAGCTCGATTAGAGCTACATGTTTAGCTATTTCTGATAGCTTACCCTATTAGGAGTATTAAGATCGTTAGATCTACCTTGCTAAAGGATTTTACAACACTTATTATAAATGTTGCATTTGGTTAAAGGCTTTACAATTTATAGACTTTGTTAGAGTCTTTTACCCTGTTAAAGGTTTCTCTTACAACTCAAAATATTTCAACACAATATTACAAAATATCTGCAACTTCACATCTAAAATGAGATTATCTTGTTTATAGCATACCTTGGTAATTCATAGATTAACTCGGTAAACCCTTCTGTTTACTCTATTCCTTGATTGTTCTTTGAAATCCTTCTCAGTGACCTTTGTGTCTCTAACAGTCACAATACTCAGTGCTTCCTTATCTATTACACATGTCTTTCTTCATACACCTCTATTTTTTTTTATCCTCAATTCATGTTGTATAAATAGATCTCTTATGTTGGTGATCTGTTCATGCTTCGACCTTACAAACATGATTCATCGAATGAATAAACATAGAAAATATTTCTTTGACAAGTATGCTTTGAAATCTTGTCAACCATTGGTTTCAAAACATTAGCATAAATATCAATCAAATACTTAGGCTTTTTATGCAAAACTCTAGGAGGTGTTTTCAAACTTTGAGTTACGTCAAGATTAGGAATGTCAACAACATTAGGGATGGGTGGCATACCTTGAAATTGAGGTGTACAAGATGGTGTAGCTCCAATACTTGATGTTGGTCGTGAAGTACTTGCAATGTCAAATGTCATAGAGGGAGTGAATTCAATATGAGATGTTGTAGACACCAACGGTGTGCCTTCAACTTAAGATGTAAGAGATGGGGTGCCTTCAACTTGAATTATGGTAGACATGGTCTCAACCTTGGGATTCAATTGTCTCATTGCATGAAGGTTTTGCATCCGTTGCCTTTGTGTGGCCGATTTTGTCTCTCTCTTAGATTGGATGGATATTTCATGTTCCTCTTCAATTGGCACCTCTTCAATTGACGCCTCTTCTTCTATGGTATTCAATTTCCTTTCTTCACAAAGTTGCTTCATTTCTTCTCTTTTTTTTGCATTCTTGGCTTCACGCTCTTCCGGTGTTACATTATTTGGTCCTTTCCTCGGCATGATGATGATTTCTACATGTACATGCACATAAAAGAGAATAAAGTGAATTCATAAAGAGATTTCAAGAGGCACAAGGGGCAGTCCTAATGGATCTATGACTATCCTATTTATGTTAGGACAATCCTAATGCATCTATGACTATTCTAATTATGCATATGTTAAAATGGATATATGAAATTAAAATTATTTCATGTATTCCCTTTTTAAATTATTTCATAAGATCTTAAAAAGGATGTATGAAATTGCAAATTTTGTTTTAAACCACTAAACAAATAATTTTCTTATGCAACTTCCTTTAAATGCATTGTTAAATCTAATGTAAATCTAATAGGATTATAATCAATTTTGACTCACACTTTTATTCTAACATTTAAACAAAATAAAAATTAATAAGTATTTGAATTCTAAAAAGAAGAAAATATTACCTCAATTATTCAAATTTGATAATAAAAACTATATTCTTCCTCTTTGACATTGCAAAATGAAAAAAAGGTGGTGGAGTGGAATATATAAAATAACCTTGCATAAAATGTCAACACCATGCAAAAAGCTTTTTTTTGTCTGATCATGCACAAAAAGAAGACAAAATGAGAGAATGTGGGCTTGGATCACGGGTCAAGGGTCCCATATAACCATTTTTTAGTGCAGCACATTTGGCTAGCACCAAATATGGCGCTAGCCAAATGACTTCCATTGAAATTTGTTAACCTTTGATAAATTTCTACTCTATACCCTATAATCTATACTCTGTACCCTATAGTTTGATAGCCACAACCATAAAAATTAAACCATTTCAAACCTATAACAAATTACCTAGATCGTATGACCAAATATGTTGAATCCTCGACCCTATACAATAACCATAAATACTATAGCCCAATATGCTAAACCATATGAGGTCGTTATGGGTTGTATGGTGTCCTAAGGGGTCATATGGTTTCCTATGGGGTCATAGGACACCATATGACCCCTTAGGTGTCGTTAGGGATCATATTGTGTTATGACCCCTTAAGACACCTAATCACTACTTAAGACACCATACAACCCATAATGACACCATATGGTGTCCTAAGGGGTCATATAGTGTCCTAAGGGGTCATAGGACACCATATGACCCCATAGGACACAATGTGAACCCTAACGACACATAAGGGGTTATATGATACTATATGACCTGTTAGGACACCATATAACCCATAACGACACTATATGGTGTTCTAAGGGGTCACATGGTGTCCTAAGCGGTCATATTGTGTCCTATGACCCCTTAGAACACCATATGACCCCTTATAACACAATATGGTATCATTATGGATCATATGGTGTCCTATGGGGTCATAGGACACCATATGACCCCTTAGGTGTTGTTGGGGATCATATTGTGTCTTAATGGGTCATATGTTGTGTTATGACCCCTTAAGACACAATATGACCACTTAGGACACCTTATGTTATGATTATGGGTCATATGGTGTCCTAAGGGGTCATATGGTGTCTTAAGGGATCATACTAATGACCACTTAGGACACCATATGACCCATAATGACACCATATGGTGTCCTAAGGGGTCATAGGACACCATATGACCCCTTACAACATAATGTGAACCTTAACGACACGTAAGGGGTTATATGGTATCCTAAGGGGTCATAAGACACTATATGACCCGTTAGGACATCGTATGACCCCTTAGGACACCATATGACCCATAACGACACTATATGGTGTTCTAAGGGGTCACATGGTGTCCTAAGCAGTCATATTATGTCCTATGACCCCTTAGGACACCATATGACCTCTTATAACACAATATGGTGTCGTTATGGGTCATATGGTGTCCTAAGGGGTCATATGGTGTCTTATGGGGTCATAGGATAGCATATGACCCCTTAGGTGTCGTTAGGGATCATATTGTGTCTTAACGTATCATATGGTGTGTTATAACCCCTTAAGACACAATATGACCCCTTAGGACACCTTATGTTGTGATTATGGGTCATATGGTTTCCTAAGGGGTGATATGGTGTCCTAAGGGATCATAAGACACCTAATGACTACTTAGGACACCATACGACCCATAGTGACACCATATGGTTTCTTAAGGGGTCATATAGTGTCCTAAGGGGTCATAGGACACCATATGACCCCTTAGGACACAATGTGAACCCTAACAACACGTAAGGGGTTATATGGTATTCTAAGGGGTCATAGGACACTATATGACCTGTTAGGACACCATATGACCCCTTAGGATACCATATGACCCATAACAACACTATATGGTGTTGTAAGGGTTCACATGGTGTCCTAAGGGGTCATATTGTGTCCTATAACCCCTTAGGACACCATATGACCCCTTAGGTCACAACATGGTGTTGTTATGGGTTGTATGGTGTTGTAAGGGGTCATATGGTGTCCTATGACTGCTTAGGACACCATATGACACCTTAGGTGTTGTTAGGGATCTTATTGTATCTTAAGGGGTCATATGGTGTTTTATGACCCCTTAAGACACCACATAACCGCTTAGGACACCTTATGTTGTCATTATGGGTCGTATGGTGTCCTAAGGGTTCATATGGTGTCCTAAGGGATCATCGCACACCATAAGACCATACTGACCCCATATGGTGTACTAGGGGGTCATATGGTGTTCTAAGGGGTCATATGACACCATACGAACCATGCTGACACCATATGGTGTACTAAGGGGTCATATGGTGTCCTAAGGGGTCATAGGACACCATATAACCCCTTAGGACACAATATGACCCCTAATGACACCTAAGTGGTCATATGATGTCCTATGATCCATTAAGATGCCATATGGTGTCATTATTGGTTGTATGGTGTCCTAAGGGGTCTTATGGTGCCCTATGACCACTTAGGATAGAATATGGTGTCATTATGGGTCCTATGGTAACCTAAGAGGTCATATTGTTTCCTATGACCCCTTCGGACACCATATGACCTCTTAGGTGTCATTAGGGGTCATATTGTGTCCTAAGGGGTCATATGGTGTTCTATGACCCCTTAGGACCTAGAGAGAGGAGGGAGTGAGGAAGAAACTAAGGGAAAGAGGTGAGAGAGGGAATTAGATGGGTGTAAGGATGAAGAGGGAGATAGCTCGATGGATAGGAGAATAAGGGAATTGTGAGAGCTAGAGAGGGGAGGGACAAAGAAGAGTATGTATCTATAAGAATGAAGAGCTCGAGAAGAGGTAAGGGGAGAGAGAGAATATGAGATCTAGTTCATAGAGAGTGATGGAACTATGAGGGAAGGGAGATAAAGAAGGGAGAGGTGAGATGGGGGTTTCTATGTACACATTTGGCGCTCTCCCTATTTGGCATGTGCCAAATGGGAAAATCCATTCATCACATTTGGTGCACACCAAATAGGGCGTTCGCCATATTTGGCACGTGCCAAATGGCCCGCTTTGGGAAGCACCAAACCTATGGGTTGGATTTGCCTTGGGTATCTAACCCAAAGGTTTGGATGACCATTTCAGGCTAGAGACGTGTTTTTATCAGAACATTGAAAATTTTGACATATTTTTGGTCGTGCTCTCCGTCAGGTTTGCATGTGTTTCAATGAAGTTAAAAAAAAATACCGTGGTAAACTTGAGCTCCCTCTTAGATATCCAACAATGTAATTTATTTCAAATTTTAAGTTCGTTAAGTCTTTCATCTATAATTTCTTTTTTTAGTGTGTCCTTTGTTTGTCAAAAACCAACATGCACTATTTTGGGTATAGATTTTACACGTTCATCAGAGTTTGAAAAAACTTACTTTTTTAGAAACTAAAATCCATTCTACATAATTTATAAAAAAAATTTTGATTTTTGATTAGTTTTCAATGATTTTAGGGGGGAGCACGCTCAAATTTCTATTTTTCAAGATGTGTCCACTTTGAAAATTAGTAAAAAATCATATACTCATTAAAAAATTAGCTGAAAAATATAGCATAAAGTACAAGGTGTTAGCTAATTTCTCATAGAAGCAATTTTAAAAATTCAAAAAAAAAGTTAACATTTTAGGGGGGCCACAACAGACACTATGTTATGTTTTTTGCATAAAAATAGGACCACTTTTTGTGGGCCCCCTTTTTGAAGCCCTTAATCTCCACCATTTAAAAAAAAAATTAGTAGTTTAGAAATTAGACTCGAAGCACTCCGACTCTTGTTTTTGTTGCATCTTCAAATTTGGAGTGTAATTAGGTTCAATTTGTTGTTGAAGTTCAGACTTTATTGATTTCAGAAAAAAAAAAAAAATGGCATCTTAAGACCCCCTTTTGGTACCACAACTTGGTGCACATACCCAAAATGGAAACTATAGTCACATAAATCTGTCCATTTTAATTAAATGAATATTTGCTATTTATTTGATTAAAAATCCACTAGCCATCAGTTAATTAAATTAACATTTAATTAATTCATTTTCAAACATTATCCTATTAATTAAATTAATTATTCTATTTATTTTAATTAATTCATTAAACCAAATTCACAATCAATTAAATGAATGAATCCTATTTATTCAATTTAATCCCCTTTCCTCTTTTAAATAAATTAAATAAAACATTTATTTAAATCATTAAATCCCCCCCACTTGCATTTTCCTACAAATGCAACTTGCACCTATTTATTGAAATAAATTAATTTTATTTTAATTAAAATCTTATTTTCCCTCACCCACTAAAACCACTTGCACTCCTAAACCCCCTTCTAGATTCTTCTAACCTCTTTCTAATTAGCCTAATCCACCCCCTAATTATTGTCACATTCCTAAGAAACTTGGAGTCACTTCTCAAAGACTTCAAAGTCTTTGAAAAGTATTAAATGCTTTGTGTGTTCAACAATTTAACCTCCAAAGTCTTCCAAAACCACTAATGGCTCTTACATGACCATTAATGGCTCTTACATAACCATTTATGGTTAATTCAACTTGCACTCATGGGTCTCCTCAAGCATTTATTGCTTTGAGCATGGTTATCCCTTTCGCATTTGCACAAGAGTTTATCCATTGGATAAAAGCTTTATTCTTTGAAAAAAGAATTTATTCACTCAACCCAACTTTGACTTTAACTCCCAAATTAATTCTTAGGTCATGTCAAGCATTAAATGCTTATTCCCTCTCCTCTCAACCTATCTCATATTGACACTTGTCATCTTGGGATTGGGTTGAAAGCTATCACATGGATTGAATATCATTCAATCCTAGCCCTTGTTGAGATTAGTCAATCTCAACCATCCATTGCTCCATTTTACCTATAAGTAGAGCTCACATTCCTCATTTTTAAATCCTCAAGCATTTAACATTCATAGTCATAATCTTGAAAACTTGTATGCATTTAATCTATAGTGAATTTTAGAGAGAGCATTTAGCATAAATTACTAATATATTGTTATTTTGGCCTAAAATAAATCATTTTAGCATCATAGCATCTAATATTAGCTTTTGTTCACATTTGCATAGCATTTTAAAGTAAACATTTCAATCTTGAACCTCCATAAGCATCCATAGTGCAAAAAACTACTGAGAGATACACTAATTTGGAACTTGGAGAGGAGAGGAACAAGGGAGAAGGAGCTAAGAGCATGAGAGAAGGCATTTGGAGATGCCTTGTTGTATTTACTTCCATAGTTAAATATCTTATCATGTTTTTAGTGTCTCTTTTGATATGCCTACTTAGATTAGTTTTTTGGTTGAATAACACTAACTTTGATCTTTGTCTCGTGTTGTTTTGGTGTGTTATACGACCATAAGTTTTTAATCTAACTTGTCCATTTGGCAGAGCATCAGTTAGTGAACCCAACGTGAATCCAACACAAGATTTTTCTACAAACTACTAATTTTTTTGTTTAAATTGATACACAGGTCGCGCTTTGGCGCTTTTGATCGCATTTTAGCGCTATTGCAATTTGATGTTCTAGTGCTATTGTCTCAAATTTAGCACTATTGCCAGTATATTAGCACTTCTGATGCATAAGTAGCACATTTATACATGTTTTAGCGCATATGTTTTTGTTAAGTTTTTTATTTTAGTGCTTTTGTCTTCTTTTGAGCATGTTTGTGTTAAGTAGCGCTTCTATTTGCACACCAAGTAGCGCTATTGTAATAGAATGTTGTAAAAAAGGCCATGTAACCAAGAAAATAATTTTTCTTAGGCTCGTAGAAGCCCACCATGCTTTCAATTTTTTCTAACTGTTTGCTTCATATACAGGTTTTAGAATAACTCTTTTTTTAGCTTAAAAAGTCAAAAACACTTCTATTTGGTGCTTTAAAAATTACAAAAACAATCTTCATTTCTTGCAAGATAGGCTCACTTAATTTTTGGTGCTCTAAAACTTACAAGCAAATTTTATTTCCTTGGAAGTTAGGCTCACTTCCCTTGGTGCTCTAAAATTCACAACACAAACTTTGTTTCTTGCAAGTTAGACTTAATTTTTCTTTTGGTGCTTAAAATCAACAAGGCAAAATTTATTTCTTGCATCAAACTAAAATTCACAATTCACACTTCCATTTTTGGGCCCACTAAAAGGAACAATCAATTTGTCTTATTTTGAAAAAATGATTTACTTCATGCAAAGGTGCTTTTTATTCAGTTGACCAGGATTTCAGATTCTAGTTTACTCAAACATATTGCCTTTGAAGTTAACAAGAACATCATGGTTGTTGGAGAAACATCTCCAAATAGATAGAAAATCATTGCAATGACAAGTTAAAAAGAACAAGTGAATTTCGTGTTTGGAACACTTGTGCAAAAGAGTTGGTCGGGTGGTCCTACTTCTAACACACATTATCCTCTCCCTTGGCTTTCATGGTCCTAGGTGCAAGAGAAAAGTGTTAGTGACACTCAAGTTTTATATCTTTTTAAGAGAGGCCTGCCAAGGGATCGATCACTCTTGGGAATGACCTCGCGCGGTAAATCCTTTGAGCCGCTATAGAAATATGGTGAGAGAGAAAGTTGTAGCCTTGGGTATAGTTGTTCCTACAGTATAACTTTCTGAAAGGACAAATGGGCCCCACCACAAGTTACAAGGCTCTTAAGTGAGTCACTACAGAATGAACTTATATTCAAAAACATCGAACATTACTAAACACCTTCAAGTAGTAGCCCACCTGTTCTATTGATTGAGGATATTTGTGATATAATTCAGTGCAAGAGCATAGATGGTTTTGCTCCCAAGATACTCACCATAC
This sequence comes from Cryptomeria japonica, assembly GCF_030272615.1. Classification (NCBI taxonomy): domain Eukaryota; kingdom Viridiplantae; phylum Streptophyta; class Pinopsida; order Cupressales; family Cupressaceae; genus Cryptomeria; species Cryptomeria japonica. Next base: position 136,865,984 of record NC_081408.1, on the reverse strand, counting down.
ATATTTCCTTGAGTAGAAACATAGCTTTTTGAAAATTCACTTGTGGCTTGATGAAAGTGGTGACTCCCCCATCATAGGGATCATCTATTTGTTATGCTTGTGCAAGATTTAGTATATCACATACTTACCTACCACGGCGAGATTCATAAGGTATGTAGTACCAAAGTCGAAGAAATATCAAGATGTGGGCTAAATTTATCACAACTGGCCATTTGACCTTAGGGATAAAGAGTGTTTGAAGTGTTTTCGTTTTAGTCAAGACCAAATGCGAATTGAGCTAACTTCAGGCTTTAGAAAGAAATCACCTAAAATAGACTTAAAGGAAACAGTCATAAAAAGTCCAAGGATTGGGTTGATCTAGACCCACACCTATTTGTGCCTTTTGAGGCAACATTCTTGAGGTTTGTGTGCTTTCTTTGTTTTCTTGTCAAAGGAAACATCATAAAATCCAAAATTCCAAGAACAAGTATTCATCCAATAGAAATGTTTTTCAAAAAACCAAAAAAGATCAAAAACAAAGAAGAAAAGTATCAAACTATATGACCATTCTTCACATCTTGAGAAAGAAGAATCTTCATCAACACATCAACTTGAAAAGAAGACCATTAAGCTCAAAGGCTTTAATCAAAAAGAGGAAATTCTTCTATCTAAATAGACAAATCTTTGTCTCTCATAGAGATTTTCTATGTCACATGCACCTTTATCTTCAAGGGAAATCAAACGAATTTGATCTAGAGTCATTGAACCACAGAGATTTTATGCAATATAGAGCTTTAAGTTATCACAATAACAAAGGAGGCAAGATCAATCCTGATTTCTTTCCCGACATTTGCATCACATATAACATAGCTCGGGAAGAACCACCAGCTACTGAAAGAGAAGAGGTAGAATTTGTTCCATATGTAACACGAAGCTTTTATTGAAGTTCACTTTTCATCCATTTCACACATCATCTCATTCATTTCAACTCTCAAAACATCAAGAGGTTTTTGTCCTAAGTTCTATTTCAAAATTGCTTGAATCAAACACAATACAAATCACTTTTAGATTGTTTCTACATCTAGGATAAGCTCATCCTAAGAGACATCTCTACATGGGTTAAAACTAGTCTATGAGTGAGTCCTCTCATTACTAGGTAGTTAAGTCTGTAACACATCTTAGATTTCTCTAAACCTTATCACATCAAACCCTATCAAACACAACAAGCAATTCAAGAAATAATTTTGGTCACATCTACCTTTAAGTGCTAGAGATCCATATGCAACACACCACACGAACCATAAATCTCTCATTTCATCAACAACTCATCATCATTTTCACCCAACTTCAACAAAAACTTATAAACAAAATGGCTCATACCCGATCACGGTCAAGACAATGGTCAAGACAATGAGAAATAGAAATTGAAGAAGAAGAGGAAGAAAATCTCAATGAATTTCAAGAAGCCCTTGGAGGAAAGGCAAATGATGAAAACCCAAGTACTCCTACTCCTGCGACAATAGAAAGGGCACAACACAACCCCCTCTTTAATAGACTTTTTGATGAAATACTTAGGAGCAATGTGGATGCTCACTTTTTAAAACTTGCTCAAGAAGGAGCCAAACTCCCCTCTGACTTTGATCTTGCACAACTAAGACAAGCATCAGAATGACAAAGTCACAATGAGGAAGAAAGAGGTCAAGATCCCATCAGATACAACCTTCATCACGGTAATCCACCACCTCCTCCTCCTCCAAATAACATAGAGATGTTGCGACAATAAGTTGAAAATCTTGCCCAACAACTTCGTAGTGGTGTGAAGACTAATCAATTTTCTCTCAATGACATTTGTCCCTATCCCTTTGATAGGAATCTTCATATGCCACCTTTTCCACAAGGGTTCGAAACATCCAAGTTTGAAAAGTATAGAGGAAAAGGAGATCCTCGTGATCATGTCCAAGAATTCCATTCAGCTTGTCTCGAAGTGGCATACGAGGATACATACCTCATGTGCCCTTTTCCCTAAAGCTTGGGAGGAACAACCACATCATGGTTTTCCCAATTACCAGGTGGAATTAGGACATTTGAAGAACTCATCCAGAAGTTCTTGGCACATTACTCACACAACATTGAATGTGATATCACCATGGCCGAACTATGTAACACTAAACAAAAACCAAGTGAACTATTCTTAGTTTTTCTGCAACGATGGTGTGAAATGTCTAGTAGATGTTCTCTTTAGTTACCTGAACAAGAACTAGTGGAAATATTTATTTCCAACTTAAATGAGGAAATGGAATTTCACCTAGACATGAAAGACATAGGCTTTTTCAATGACATGATCACCAAAGGCTTAAAATGTGAGCAAGCTCTCATCAAGAAAGGACTTATCAAAATCTACAATGAGCCAAAGGATGGCCCTCATCCATGCTTCAATAGTGACAAGCCTAACTTCTGGAACAAAGAAAAAATGTCATCAACGACGGGTTGTGGATGCAAGAACTATCAAAAGTGCACAACCTATGGTCCGATTTGTAGGATAGAATCCCCCACCCAAGAACAATATAGTTACTCCTACAAATCAAGGCCACAAACATCTCAAGACAAACCTAGATAGTGTCAACAAAAACCAAAGCAAACATACACTCCCTTAGGGGAGCCCATCGAAATAGTGTTACATCAATTGGTTTCTCAAAATCTAGTTACCTTACCCAAAACATCAAATTATGAACCTCAAGTCAAACCTTCATGGTGGAGAGATACTGAACATTGTGATTTCCATCAAGGGAAAGGACATAAGACAAGCAATTGTCACAGATTGAAAGATCTTATTCAGGATCTTATTGACCGAGGTGAAATCGAAATTGAAGGACATGACACAAAGACAACAAACAATGATCATCTCATGTTTAAAAATCCACTTCCATCACATGATCAAAGGGGTCCTTCCATTTCAGGGAGAAACACAGATACCACTGATTATACGCAAGCAGCATATAGTTACATTGTTAATAACCTATATGATGCCAGTGAACAAATTACAACCATTACTATCAAAAATCCCAACTCCACTTGTAATGTTGTTACACGTCGCAACAAGATTACCATAAAAGCAGCTCCACAAGGCAACACATCTATCCCAAAGTAGTATAACCTTGTGGAATAGTTGGGCAAAATGCCCACACTAATATCTATCTTAGAGTTATTACGCCCATCTCCATCCCATAAAATAATCTTGGATCAAGCTCTCCAAGAGGCGTCAGTTCCGACAAACCTAAATATAGATTAGTTCCAAGTCATGGTTGGAAATCTAAGGTCATCACCTTGTCTCACTTTTTTTGAAAGTGACAACTCATCCTTCCAGCAACCACATAACGCCTCACTCCACATTGAAGGGTTTATCAACCAACATAGGATCAAGTGAGTCTTGATTGACAATGGAGCATGCCTAAATATTTGTACACTATAATTAGTCACAACTTTGGGATATGCACTTGAATCAGTGGATCCTCGCAAGAAGATCACAATCAAAGCTTATGATGATGCAGAGCGTTCATCCAAAGGAGCTATTGTATTACCAATGCAAGTAGCCCTTGTGGTGAAACACATCATCTATCAAGTCCTAGACCTTCCTCTGCCATACAATTTGTTGTTGGGAAGACCTTGGATACACGCCATGCAAGCTGTTCCATCAACTTACCACCAGTGTATCAAGTTCCCACATAATGGTGTAGAAATCACAATCCTAGGTGATGCAAACCCCTTTGCGTATTGTCATAATATCAGTCATCAACCAGAGATTACCATTCCTAACAATAGAGAAGCCATCTCCTCCACATCATACATAAGTCCAGCCTCTCTTTCCAGTTCAAACACCACTATACCCAAGCAAGAGAAGCTCAAGATGAAAGTAGCAGAGGAAGGTCCTGGAGAATACAATCAAAGACAACTCTTTTGTGTTAGACAAATGCCCACTTCTCCTAAAACACACGGCAAACCTCAATAGATAATTCAAATGGCACTAGTTAAACCTGCATGTGCATTAACACCTTTCATCCTTGGAAAGAGTCAAGAAGAGGAAACCAGAGATGAAGACTTAGCAGAATGGATCTATAAAGATCCTATCACCACCGACATCCCGCAAGCTAAGCTTCCCATAGATCAATATGGCAAGGGTCTTCTCATTATGCAAAGAATAGGATATGATGGTCAGAGTGCTTTAGGGCATTGTAAACAAGGGCGACATGAGCCGCTGCAGCTAGAATTAACGCCCAAAGATAACACAGGCTTAGGATTTCAAAAGGAGATCCTTCCTAAACTCAGATTCAAAGGGAAACCCAACAAACCACTGCATCAACCTACTACAAGGAGGTTGCCTCTGATTATAAAAGCAACACCCAACAACATAGCAACTGCCCCATTGAGGCTAAAAATCCCAGCAAAACCATCTACACTGCCAGTGGTCCCATCAATCAAATCAACAACATCATCAGCAACCACAATAACATCAAAGACACCCCTAGTAGCAGCAACTGTATCTGAACCCACCACAGTATCTATGACACCATTAGTTCTAGTAGAAGCAGCAGATTCAACACTACCAATGCTCCCTGTATCGGGTTCGTTGATCCCCATAATCCTTCTTGCAACACCGATCACACCTGCAGTATTTAATTCAAAGGATATCCCAGTATGGTACAGTAACCAGTTACTGGAAAGTGACTCAGAAACTGACTTGCATGAGTGGGAATTTGATTCAGTATAGCTTAACACTTCAGATGAGGAAGACACATCACCACCTCCACCTCACAAAGACATTCCTGTTTACAAAGAAGCACATATAAAGACTTCTTGGGTTCCTGAGCTGGAAACTTCTTCCACAGACCCTACGTCACATCCTACGCTTGATTCTGACAGGGAGAGTACCATCAATGCCCTTCACCACAATGTCTTAACCCTCATTGACACGTCTAACTAACTTAACCTAATCAATAAGACAATGCCCATTATTCATCCTGAACTCATCGAATGGAACCAACCTAATCCCCCATGTATTGACCACTTCCAAAATGATGAGGCGATCATTGACTTCTTGGACTTACAAGATAACATACCAAGAAGGGATCACAAAGATGGATTCGCCATAGAACTTAATAGCGCAACATACTTTGGGGTGGATGCCAAACCTTTTAGCTGCAAAAATATAATAATAAAACATGGATCTTCGAGTGAAAACCGCACTGTGGCTCTGTTTGATCCCACAAAAGTAAAAAGAAAGAGCATATCCAACGGTGAAAACCTCTTTGAGGTGCTTGAGGATGAAAGGTTTGACATCCTTCCCTCTATTACACAACAAGAATGATCAACGATTCTCATTGAAGAAACCAAAGAATACAATGTGGGGACTCCTGAAACTCCTCACCACATACACCTGGCATTTCTTTTGACTTCAAAGGAACAACCCAAGTTTGTTGAATTCTTCCAGAAATGTCAGATTAACTTTGCATAGTCATATGCAGACATGCCTAGGCTTGATCCTGATTTAGTCATGCATCACCTCACCATAGCAAAAGGAGCCAAGCTTGTCAAGCAGAAGCTTCGCAAGATGCATCCTCAGATTGCAGTCCTAGTCAAAGTAGAATTTAAGAAACTTCTGAATGTTGGTTTCATTAGACCCATTGATTATGTGGATTGGATATCCAACATTGTGCCTATCGGAAAACCAAATGGGGGCATCTGTATTTGTATCAAATTCAGAGATTTGAACAAGGCATGTCCTAAGGATGACTTCCCCCTACCAAATATTGACATCATAGTAGACCTAACAGCAGGACATGCCATGCTTTCACTCATGGATCGTTTTTTAGGATACAATTAGATAAAGATCGCACCTAAGGATCAACATAAGACAACCTTCACATGTCCATGGGGCACATATTGTTGGAATGTAATGCCTTTTGGTCTCAAGAATGTAGGAGTGACCTATCAACAAGCAATGACCACTATCTTCCATGATATGATGCATACCATAATGGAAGATTATGTTGATGACTTACTAGCAAAATCACTCACAAGAGAAGGTCATTTGGACATATTAGAGAGAATCTTTTATAGACTGGAACAATATCATGTTAGACTCAACCCAAAGAATTGTGTCTTTGGAGTAACCTTAGGGAAGCTTCTCAGATACATTGTCTCAAGCAAAGGCATTGAGGTCAATCTAGAAAAGGTCAAAGAAATCGTGGACATGCCACCACCAAAGAATATCAGTCAGCTAAGGACATTACAAGGGCGGCTCCAATCCATCTGAAGATTCATTGCACAATTGGCTGATAAGTGTCACCCATTTACACACCTGCTACACAAGAACATCCGCTTTCAGTGGGATGCTAGATACCAGCAAGCATTCCAGATGCTTAAAGACTATCTCATGAATACACCATTGTTGATCCCACCAGATCCAAGTAGACCTCTATTAATCTATATATCAACAACAAGTAAAACATTGGGTGTACTACTGACACAACATAATGCAGAAGGGAAAGAGTGTGTTGTTTACTACATCTCTCGCACATTGGTTGGCTATGAACTCAATTACACACCTATTGAGTGAGCTTGCCTAGTAGTAATCTTGACAGCCACTAAATTGAGGTACTATTTGTTAACACACAAGGTATAGCTCATTGCAAAGATCGATCCACTAAAGTACTTACTCAACAAAGCAGCATTGACTGGTCGCTTGGCCAAATGGGTGATGATTCTGAATGAATTTGATATCGAGTATGTTGACGGTAAGGCTATCAAAGGAAAAGCTATTGCAGATTAGTTGTCTGATGCACCACTCATAGGCGATCATCATCTCATTTCCAATTTTCCAGGTGAAGAGATATTCATGATCACAACAGCACAACCATGGAAGCTATATTTTGATGGTTCATACACTAGGAATGGCTCGAGGACAGGCATTCTGTTTATCACACCTCAAGGTGACAGTATCCCAAAGTCTTACAAGCTTGCATTTCCATGCACAAACAACATAGCTGAATATGAGGCCTTGATCATAGAACTCAGGCTAGCCATACAATGGAAGTTACAAGAATTGCAAGTGTAGACACCTAAAATTGTCATGTCTAATTAAATAAATATTTTATTTATTTAATTACTTTAGCCTAATTCTTCTATTAATTAAATAAATCTTTATTTATTTAATCAATTCATTTATCCTCTTCTAGCCTTATTTCTCATTTAAATAAATACATTTATTTATTTAAATTATCCTTTTCCTAAATTAAATAAATATCTTATTTATTTAATTGATCCCACTTCCTCTATTAATTAAATAAATCTTTATTTATTCAATTAATTCATTAGCCTTTTCTACCCATGACACATGTCATTCATCTCTTAATTCCTACACTACCTACCCTCTCATTATTTTATTATTTCTTCTACCTACCCTCTAATCATAGCCGACCATTTATCTTTTACACCTCTCAATCTTATCCCTTCATTTCTTATAGTGTCTTCTATATAAGAAGATGCTTCCTTCATTATCAAACCCTAATGGACTACTTGATCAATTAACAACACTACGCTTTTGAACTTTCATATGCGATCCTACTTGCAACCACATTTCCATTCTTTGTTAAGCTCTTGTGCACATATAAAATCTGAGAGCAAATATATCAAGCAAGATCAATGGAGATAGGAAGAATGGAGATCCAAACCCTATTGGACATGTGATGGTATAATCTTTGTGATTTTATTTGATTTGCATTGTCTTAGGTAATCTTCATATGTTATGGTGGATCTTTATTGTTGTTAGGCTAGGGTTTTGTGGTTGAATTCATTTAGTCTTTCAATATTGTTGTTATCCATTTTCACCGTATACATTTTGGCATGCCCGGTGGGACCCTTGTCCCTTTTGCATTTAACATCTTTTGTTGTAGATTTTGTGTTTTGAAGTTGTAGATCTGACATTTCCGACAACATTTTGATATTTCGCGTCTGTGCACTTTTGGATCACGTTTTTGATTTTCTGCTGCGTCTGTGACATCTAGAACTGCGTCTGCGTCTTGGACAATATTTTTTTTTTTTTGCAGATTTCTAGAAATGCGTCTATTTTCCATAATCGCGTCTATGAAGTCTTCAACCACGTTTGCATTTGGGAGCCACGTTTGTGTCAGATCTAGGCATGTCTGTGTCTATGACAACTATGTTTGTGTTCGGTTGTCACATTTTTTATTTTATTGATTCAGTTTTTTGTCATTCGGATTTCAGATCTGGTTTATTTTGGGCTAACATTTTTAGATCTAGCTAACAAAAGTGGTTTAGCTTGTCTTGGAAGGAAAATCATTTTGTTGAAGGCCCCTATTTCACAAAGTCTTTTGGATCTAAAATCTACCTAACTTGTGTGCTTGCAGGAAGGGGTGATTATTTCAAACAATCTGAACTACTAATAGATCTTTGTTGTAGGTCCTTGGCAAGGGTTTTTGATATTTATTGTGTGCCTTGTTCTCATAGATTAGCAAACACTTCAATTGGTGCACTAAAATTGAACCATTGTCTTTTGTGTCTTGGGCAATAGGCTCTTTTTGTTTAATCTTTAGAGGGCCTGTCTCCCCGTGTGGTCATTAGGACTACTAGTGAGGAGAGAATGACCCAAGTGGTAGCTAGGAAAACCCACCTCTTCTGAACCACTATAAACAACTGTATTCATGGTGAAAACTATGGATAACGTGTGCTGATTAGTTCATACCGACACTATGTCTCCCCATAAACCTGTTTGATCAAATTTATTTGATCATTTATAGGGCATAACCCCTACTGGCTGGGAGCCTTCTATATTTATAGAGCTGAAAGTGCCGCATGTATGGCCACACGAGCGGATTCCCTTACTAGCACCTTTTTGTTTTAGAAGCCAAAATCCTTCTAGTTGTTGGGGCAGGAGGTCAGACCTCTAGTAGTGGCCCACATACATACAGTTCTTAGTACAGATACAAAGTTCACCACAAGGAGTTTTCATGGGGACTGATGCTTGGCTGCCCCGAGAAGTGAGTGCCAAGGGTGGAGCCAGTGGGGTCAAGCATCTAAGTATCTACTATGAATAGCGTAGCCTAGGGGGAAACTCCATGTGGGATCAACAACTATTGTCTTGGCTAGCCATAAGAATTGTGCTTGACTTATTTTGAACAATCAAACATTCAAGACCAAACACCAAAACATTGTGTCTTTTGTGTCTTCAAGTGTATGCAAAACAATTTTACATCAAACAACACACTTGTCTTTGAGTCATTTTGGGAGTCTAAACACTTGCAAACATTAAGTCCTCATCAACATTGTGTCATCTTGTCATGAAAAATAGTCAAACATTCTGATTTGGTCACAACAAGCAACTTCATAGATTGGAAAAATTGCACAAAATTTGCAGAAACATGTCTGTGTCTGACAGACCCACGTCTATGTCATCTAAACGCACCTGTGAAGGGTAGAAACACGTCTGTGTCTTTTGAGAAACATTGCAACATCTCAGAAACATGTTTGTGTTTGACAGAACCACATCTGTGTCATTTAAGCATGTCTGTGTCTGACAGAATAGCGTATGTGTCCTTTAAGTGCATCTGTGAAGTATACAGGCACGTCTGTGTCCAGGATTGAAAACTTTCATAATTCAGCAAACAAGAACAGTCAGTTTCAGACTTATTGAGCTTCCTAAGCTATCTCTTCAAGTTTTCATCTAGCATTCAACCTATCTTTGGGTCTCACAAATCCATCATTGCTTTACATCTTGCATTACATTCACATTTGTCTAAACTTGAGTCAAAAGGTCACTTGCTTGTCCTCATCTTACTTTGTCAACATACTACATACAACAACATTTTGCTAAGTGGTCCCTCATCAAGGTCTCTCACTTTTGGGTCTCATTTGGTCTTACTTAGAGTCAAGGTCAACTTACCTCATCAAGAGAAATTATCATCTCTTTGGAAGCCACACCTACTCTACTACATACATACTTGGTCTTACACTTTGGACATTGCAATTAAACTTCAGATTCATTTACATTCCATCCAACTCTTGGTCTTCCATACTCTTTCCATTTTCATCTAGTCTCACACATCTTGGTCAATACCTAGTTCATGGTTGAAACCCATTTCCAAAAATCTAGGAGTGAAGCTAAAGAGGCTCAAGAGTCCGCAAACATGAGTTATTATGAGTATGACAATGATATCTTTTTCAATTCTGATCATACTACATTACTTGACATGGATGCCTATTGAAACATTCCAAATGTTGAGAACATGGACACTACAAACAACAATGATACACACAATGAAAATATGGACAACTTCTCTGTACATTCAACAGAAGTGGAAGACACCATTATGAATCCCCATTTCAATAGATTGGTTGAGGAAATAATGAAGAGAGATAGACAATATTTCTTACAAGTGATGGCACATAGTGGAGCCAAGATCCCTCATGATTTTGACATGTCTCAAATAATGGAAAATCTACCTTTGCAACAACCTCACATCAACATGGATCAAAGGAGGCCTAATAGTGGAGGTAATAGAGGACCACATATGGTTCCTGAATCACCATCATCTTTGTTTCAAAAACTAGAGGTCCCACATACACATGGTCAAGCATATGATACTCACCTTCACAGACCATTATGGAAGTCTTATGGAGAAAAATATGCTCAATCACATTCCAATGTTAAGGACCAATCACCAAAGCAATTGGATATCCAAAGGCATGTTCAAAATTTGGACACAAGGAAACCCCATGTCAAATTTGGGGGCAACACATTAGAACAAACTCATGACATGCCTGTAGAGTATGGTATACATGGACAAAGCAGATATTCCATTCCTCAACATGACTCTATACCAAGTGGTCCATATACGCAACATCACTATAGACCTCCTCCATATGAACGTGTATGATCAATATAATCCATATATGCAACATGCTTCTCCTCCACCCAGTGGTTCAAGCATGGGGTTTGGTCCAAGAAGTTGGTCTCCACCTAAGAACAATTTGGAACAACAAATCAAGGACTTACAAAAGAAAATGGAGGACATAAATACACCAAAGCCAACTTACACAATGAGAGACATATGTCCCTATCCATTTGACAAGAGCATTCCAATGCCTCCATTTCCTACACACTTTGTGACACCTAAGTTTGATAAATATAGAGGAAAAGGGGATCCTAAGGCACACATAAGACAATTTTTCACAGCTTGCATTGAGGTAGCAGCAGAAGAGACATATTTTATGAGATTATTCCCACAAAGCTTAGGTGATCAAGCTATGGAATGGTTCTCCCAACTCCCACCTAGAATTAAGTCATGGGGTGATTTAGCAGAGGCTTTTATCCAACATTTCTCATACAACATAGAGACAGATATATCAGTCAACACTTTGTGCAACACCAAGCAAAAGGATGGAGAATCTTTTTCATCCTTTTTACAAAGATGGAGGAATCTAGCCAGCAGATGCTCTTGTGAAATTCCACAAAAACAAATGGTAGAAATGTTCACTCAAAATGTTAACAAAGACATTGGTTATGACCTAAGAAAAGCTTTTTTGTCCACCTTCAAACACGTCATTGAAAAAGTCTTAGGAATAGAGAAGGTCCTAATTGAACAAGGAGTCATTAAGATATTCAAAGAAAACAAAGAGGACGTTAAAGGAAAAGATAAGTCAAGATTTTGGAACAAAACAAGAACACAGTCAATGATGGTGTTGTTGATGCCAATATAGTACGACCCAAAATCATTTTTTCTAGATCAAGTTCTACAAACAATCAAGTCAATACTCAAAAAACTTCCAAATCACGAAGGAAGTACACCCCATTGGGAGAACCACTTGAATCAGTTTTCAAAAAGCTAGTGGCAAACAAGATAATTACAATTCCATATTTTCCTCCATATGAGCCAAATGTTAAACCAAATTGGTGGAATGATGATGAGTATTGCGAATTTCATAAGAGCAAGGGTCATAAAACAGGAAATTGTCATCGACTAAAGAACATCATACAAGATCTCATTGATAGAGGTGACATTGAGATTGAAGGACACTCATCCAATCAAGAAAATGATATGTTTAAGGAACCATTCCCAAAACATGACAGGGGAAAAGCTAAAGCCATAGATGACCAAACCAACTATACCAAAGCATCTTATAACTATGATTCAACTATCAATCACATCTCGATGGATAATTATGTCTCTACCATTATCATCAAGGACAAAACGCCTGAGAATTCTACCTAAAGACCCAAAATCATCCTAAAACGCATTGGATCTTCTTCCGAACCTACCTCTGAATGTAATGTTACAACTTGTCAAGGTAAATTCACTTTGCAAGGTGCTCCAGCTAAAAACATTGCTTCCTCATCAACCAAACCTGAGTATGACCTTGTAGAATAGTTAGGGAAGACACCCGCACTCATCTCCATCCTTGAGCTCTTACGCATATCCCCTACACATAAAGCCATTCTTGACAAAATCTTGAGAGACACTGCTATCCCTACTGATCTGAATGTGGACTAGTTTCAAGCCATGGTGGGATACCTTTCCATTCCACACTCCCTTACATTCACAGAAGCTGATGATGCCTCTGTAAGTTAGCCATATAGTGCACCGTTACACATTGAAGCCTTCATACACAAACATCGAATAAACGAGTCTTGATAGATGGAGGAGTAGGTCTAAACATTTGTACATTAAGCACTATTAAACAATAGGGATATTTTGATAAAGTTGTGAATTCTACAAACAAAATTACCATCAAGGCATATGATGATGAAGAGCATTCATCGAAAGGCACAGTCACCTTGCCTCTCAAAGTTGGGCCAGTAATGAAGGATGTGGTTTGTCAAGTCCTAGACCTAGATCTCACATACAACATATTGCTAGGACGTCCATGGATTCATGAAATGAGGGCAGTCCCATCTACATATCACCAATGCATTAAGTTTCCTCACAATATAGTTGAAATAATAGTTAATGGTGATCCTAATCCATACATATACTGCAATAACTTGATACCAAAAATTGAGATGATCATTCTGAGTAATAGGGAAGTTGTCCCTTCTTCTGCATACATTGATCCTGAATCACTAAAACCTTCAATGTCAAAACAAGGTGAGCTTAAAGGGAAATTTCAGGACAAGGGCATGGGTGAATACACTTTGAATCAAACCATGTGCTTACAACAAGTTATGAGTTCACCAAAAGAATATGGAACGCCACAACCTAATAAGCAAGTATCTATCATTATACTCAAATGGGACCCTACTACCTTTCAAAGATGGGGTGAACTGGAAGAATAAGACTTATACAACATGCTTTACAAAGACCTTGAAAATGATACACAAGATCACATCAGCATACCATGTGAAAAGTATGGCAAAGGATTCAAGATCCTACAAAAATTTAGGTATGACGACAAGAGTCCTCCTGGCTTAAGAAAGGAAGGCATCATTGAACCTTTACAACCTAAATTGACATTCAAAAAGGAATGCTCGAAAGGACTTGGTTTCATGACTTCTAAGGTAAACACTCAAAAGGCAAGAGAAGCATTACAAGTCAATGCTGCCAAAATTCAACAAGAAAATCGCTATTCCACGGACTCCAATGAATGGGAATGGGATTTGGACAAATCCTCCAGTGACTATGAACTCACTGAGACATTCAAAGAACCAGATGAATCCACAGAAGAAGAGGAATTTTATAGAAAATTCAAAGTTGGTCAAGAAACAACCCCTGAGGATTCCACACAGTCCTTGTCTCTAGGTTCTAGGTCAAAATCACAAAGAATGAGAACACCTGTCCCGGAATGTGCTACTAGTGATGACCATTTGGATTCATTCATGATCAAGACAGATGAGGAGAGTGCCAACGATGACCTCGATGACTACCTCAACATACCTGAATATAACTACATTTTCACCCTTAGCCCTGCTAACTTCAAAGACATCAAAGGCCTTCCACTTGTTCACCACCAACTCATTGACTGGGACCATGAAGGACCTGCACAGTTTGATACATTCCAAAAAGATGAGGCCTTCATTGATTATCTAGGCATACAAGATCATCTTTCCCTTGGGGACTATAAGGCAAGATACACTATAGAACTCAACAGCATGGCATATTTTGGTGAGGGTGTCGGGCCTTCCAGTCACAAAAATATAAAAAATAAAAACAAATCAAGGGTCTTATGGAAAAAACCACATTGTGGCACTGTCTAACCCCAAAAAAGTAAAAAGAAAGGACGTATCTAAGGGTGAAAACCTCTCTGAGGCACCCGAAGATGGAAGACTCGACATTCTCCCAGCATCCTATGAAGAAAAAAAATCATCCATGTTGGTAGAGGAGACTATCAAAACAAACATTGGCATAGAAGAAGTTCCACACAACATATTCCTAGCTCAATCTTTGACAGAGTCAGAAAGATCAAAGTTCATAAGTTTCTTCACAGAATGACAAATCAACTTTGCATGGTCATACACTAATATACCTGGATTGGATCTGGATTTGGTAATGCATCATTTGATAGTTAAACCGGGGACAAAACCAGTGAAATAGAAATTGAGAAAGATGCATCCACAAGTGGCACTATTAGTCAAGGCTGAGCTTGAAAAATTATTGGTTGTCGGATTCATACACCCAATTGATTATCCTGAATGGATCTCCAACTTAGTGCCTGTTAGTAAACCAGATCGTAGCATCACGATATGTATAGACTTCAGAGACATCAACAAAGCTTGTCCTAAGGATGAATTCCCATTACCAAACATAGATTTGATTGTACATCTCACAACAGGTCATGAAATGTTATCATTGATGGATGGATTCTCTGGTTATAATCAAATAAAAATCGCATCCAAGGATCAACACAAAACAACATTCACTTATCCTTGGGGAACTTTCTGTTGGAATGTCATACCCTTCAGGCTAAAAAATGCAGGTGCTACATATCAAAGAGCCATGACTACTATCTTTCATGATCTCATGCACGTTACTATGGAAGATTATGTTGATGACCTCTTGGGAAAATCAGCAGACAAAGATACACATTTGGACATACTTTCAGTTGTCTTTGATTGGTTGGAAAAATAAAAAGTAAGATTAAACCCTAAGAAATGTGTCTTTGGAGTAACCTCTGGGAAGCTCCTAGGATTCATTGTATCAAAAAGAGGAATCGAAGCCGATCCAAGAAAAGTCAAGGCCATCCTAGAGATGCAGCCACCACAAAATATCAGTCAACTTTGATCTTTGCAAGGGAGACTCCAGTCCATATGAAGATTCATAGCACAACTTGCAGATAAGTGTAATCCTTTTCAACACTTGCTACAGAAAAACATCAAATTCAAATGGGATGATAACTGTCAACAGGCTTTCCAGATACTCAAAGATTATCTTCTGAATCTACCAGTTTTGATGCCACTAGTTCCAGATCAACCTCTATTACTATGCATATCAGCTACTTCAACAACACTAGGGGCACTCTTAGCACAACAAGTTGCTGAGGGCAAAGAAAAGGCAGTATACTATATCAGTCGCACATTGGTGGGATATAAGCTAAACTACACACCAATTGAGCATGCATGTCTCGCTATGGTCTTTGCTTTGCAGAAATTACGACATTACATGCTAACTCATAAGACTAAGTTGGTTGCAAGGATCAATCCATTGAAATGCTTTCTCAATAAAGCAACACTTACTAGGCGACTAGCCAAATGGGTGATGCTCCTGAGTGAATTAGACATCAAGTATGTGGACAGAAAAGCAATAAAAGGAAAAGCTATCATAGATCAGTTAGTAGATGCTCCCATGTTAGATGATGTTCCTCTAATTTCAGAATTTCCAGATGAATCCATTTTAATAGTGTCACATGCAAAGCCTTGGCAACCATACTTTGACGACTCATACACATAGCATGGGGTAGGAGCTGGCATCCTCTTCATAACTTTTCAAGGGGATTCTATACCAAAATCATATCGATTATCATTTCCCTGCACTAATAACATAGTGGAATATGAGGCATTAACAACTGGATTATGGATTGCAGTTTAGTGGAAGATATAGGAACTTCATGTTTTTGGGGACTCTCAACTTGTAATTCATCAAGCAACTAATGACTACCAAACAAAGGATGAGAAATTAATACCTTATAAAAGAATGGTGGATGACTTGAAACAATAGTTCACGAAGATAGACTTTGAGCAGATACCAAGAGAGTAGAATCAAGCCACAGATGCCATGGCTAAAATTGCTTCACTAATCAATCTACCACCAAATGAGACCCGCTATGAGTTCTTGGTGGATAACCTTTTGGTTCCCTCATATGAAATCACTCCTACTAAGATGATATGTGTTGTTGGTCTTGAGTCCCAGTTATACGGTTCCATTTTTTCATACCTTCGTGACAATACCCTACCTCCTGATCTATCCAATAACCAACATCACACTTTCATTTGCCAATCTTCTCGATACGTCATTTTAGTCGATATCCTCTATCATCAAGGTCTAGATGGCACTCTTCTTAGATTTTTAGAAAGAGACGAAGCTCAGATTGCATTACGTGAAGTACATGAAAGGATATGTGGTCCACATTCTAGTGGTCTTACCTTAGCCAAGAAACTCATTAGGACTGTATATTACTGGCCCAATATGGAAAAAGATTCATATTAGTTTGTCAAGAAATGTAAGTAGTGTCAACTTCATGGAGACCTCATCCATGTGCCAGCGCAAGAACTTCAACCAATTGCAACTCCTTGGCCCTTTTATCAGTGGGGACTCGATCTCATAGGCAAGATTCACCCTCCGTCTTCTAATGGTCATAAATTCATCATCACTGCCATAGAGTATTTCACAAAATGGATCAAAGTCGTGCCTCTCACACAAGTCACTGGAAAACAAATTGCTACATTCATTCTCAACTATATCATTTGTCGATATGGTATTCCTATTTCCATCATCACCGATAAAGGGCGTCCCTTTAAAAATCAGGATGTTCGTGAACTCTGTGACAGCTTCCATATTACCCATCGTTTCTCCACACCATATTACCCCCAAGGTAATGGTCAAGATGAGGCGTCTAATAAAACAATCCTTAAAATTCTAAAAAAGACAGTCGACGACACTGGCCGTAATTGGCATATCCAACTTAATCCCGCACTTTGGGCTTACCGCACAAGTGTCCAAACACCTACAGGAGCTACACCCTATTCACTTGTCTATGGCACTGAAGCTATCTTTCCTATTGAGGTCGAGTTACCCTCTTTATGAGTCTCTTTGCAAAACATTATTAGTGATGAAGACTACAGGGTCTCTCACTTACAAGAACTTGAACTATTGGATGAACGAAGACAAACTACTTTTAATCATCTCAAGGCTTATCAACAAAGAATGAGTCGCAACTACAATCATAAAGTCAAGCCTCACACATTTGAGGTAGGTGATTTGGTCCTCAAAGAAAATCCTAAAAATCAACAAGACAGAGAGAAGAAGGGCATGTTCGAACCAAACTGGCTTGGTCCTTACATCATCACAACAGTATATGGATCTGGTGCATATCAACTCTCAACTACAGAGGGTGAACCTTTGGAGGATCCTATCAACAACATGCATCTTTGTAGGTTTTACACATAGCTCTTCAGAGTATCCTAATTAAAAATACAAAAAAATAAAAAAAATTAAAAATACAAAAAAATCATAAAACATAAAAAACATTACTTGGTGAAAACCTGGCAAACGGGCACCTTGTGACAACAAAAAATAAAAAAATAAAAAAAGTAAAGAAAAAATTTCATCCAATGGTGAAAACCACTTTGATGGTGCCTTGGGCAAGTACCATGGTGAAAACTGGGTCACCAACGCCATGCGTAGAGGCATTGCTCCTCCCTCCTTCAGGATTTCATCTCATCCTTTCACTTTGCACACACTCACAACCTATCTATCCATAATAAACTTACCCATTCCCACCATGGCTTGTTATTGATCTACCTAAGATTGGTTAGCCATTCATAATAAAAATTCCTTTTCATCCCCTTTCCATCCATAATAAATCAGCTCCTATCTGTGGCTAAGGCAAATCCTATGTCTAGTGATGGGTGTGGAACTGAGAGCATCACATGTTTTGAGGAGTATAGTTTCTTCCAGTTTTCTTTAGTCTATCCGCGCACAATCCATAATAAAGCAACATTTGCATCACCGATCTGCAATAAAGTATCAGTTTCATGGATTCAGTCAGTTTCAGATGAGACACAGCAACAACAATGGGCTTCAACAAATCAAATCTTTCAATAGACTTAGACAACATATGGTTTAGTGCTATCTATCCTTTTGTGACAGTAAACATTGTGACCACAATCAAATAAGACTTATACAAGTGACAAGAGACACTAAATTTGAGGACTACATTGGATGTTGGTATTGAGTCTTGGTTTTCTTTTGATTTTATCTTTCTAGTGACATGTATTTTAGCTTTTCCAGGATGTCTCCGACTAGAGATTTTATCTCCAAGATGTCTTTGACTAGAAAGGTGAGGATGGGGTATCGTCACCTATTTTTCTTTTGATGTCTATGGATTTGTCTCTTAGTAACACTATGACTTGTCCAAGGATATGAGGACACTGAGAGTCTAGTATGAACTGGGGCATTCCTTGTTTGCAACTATCTTATCTCCATGCAAACGTGTACAATGACTTTCTGGGTCGAACATATGCCTTGATTGTCATAACCTATTTTGCCATAATAAAGCTCAATGATGATAACACACAAGAAGCTCTTTCACTTTCATATCTTCTACCTTCCATCCCCCTTTCTTGATTGACCTCCATCACCCTCCTTGAGTCTGTGTAGCCTGCTATCACATGACTGAGTATAATGACACACCAAAACATTTGCATTTCATGTAGTTTTCACCTGCATTGCCACATATTAAGCATTCCATACATACATATAGATATCACAATGGCATCACATCCTGCACATAACACATGTTAGCACATCTTACATTTTCATCATGCATCTCATCATTTGCATTTCATACATTCACATTTGCATTGGCAAAACATATTAAAAACATAAAAGAACAAAAATGTTGCATTTCATCATCTACATATTTACATCCATATCATAAGCATCACATAGGTACACATGCATATAGTTGCCGCAAAGGTGAATCATCTCATATATATATAATCATAAGTGTCATGATACAATGATGTCAAAATCATATGGCTACAAATCACCCGAAGGTGTCTACATCATCATACAAAATGGTACAAAAATGATACATAGGGAGCCCTCTAAGGCTATGATGAACTCCCTCCCTTAGAGCCATCTGGCCTCGATGGAGTTTGAGCCCTAGAAGGACCCACCCTAGGATCATCTCTCCTGCCCCCTCTAGCTGGTGGTGGTGGAGGACCCATAACCCCACCGTTGGATGTCTGTCTCCTCTGACTCCCTCCTGTAGCCATCGCTATCCATGATGGTCTGCAGAAGCTCCTCACCTGCTATTCTAGTGGCACTTCCCTGTAGTATAGGTCTCACCAATAACCTATCTCCTCCCCTACCCATAGAACATAGGCATCAAAAAGCAATAAAATTATGTGATTTTCTTGCAATTTTGCTTCTATAATCATTGTACTGTATTGTACAAACCTCATAGAAGCATAAAAATGGTGGGATGTGTTAGAGGAGTGAATCACCTTTCAAATGAGACTATTTTGAGGTCTTTATTCATTCTGGAAGTGGAGATATCTGCAATTTACTGGAAGTTGCTGGGTTAGGATAGCATTCCCTAGGTTTTGGCATTAAAATGGTGAAAACTTGCTAATCCTTCTTAGTCACTCGATGGCCCTAGAGGAGAAGCAAGGTTTAACAATTTATTTTAATATTTTGAAATAATTTTGCAGGTTTGGAGTGGAAATGGGAAAGGGTTTGATGCACTATGGTGGGCAACTCCATGTGGCCACCTAGTGAAGGCATACAAGAAGGTTCCATATTTGGAGTTTGGGGTGTCACCAAGGTCTAAAACCTGGTAGTTTGTAGTTTTTCCATGTAATTGAGAGTTACATACCCTTAATTTTCTTGGGCAGCACTTTTGAAGGGTACTTGCTTTGTAAAATAGACCTAATGGGGGCTATTAGGCCTACTAGCCAAGGGTAGGGTTAGGTCCTTTGCATAATTGATTAGCCTAAACCCTTTGGATATGTATTAGTACTCCATGGTAGGGGTCTAAGTCCATTTTAATCCTTAGGTTTCCTTTGGCATGATTGGGAGAAAAACAACAATTCTGGTCTGGTAGGGCTATAAGGGTTTATAAGCCTCTAAAACAATAACTTTGCAAAATTACCTTAAGGGAATCAATCCAAGCCTAGGATAAGGTCTCTCTAACCTTGAAACCTTCAAATCATACCATTTTTAGTCACATTTGCATTGGGAAGAGTTCCAACCATAGTTGGACCAATTTGGCCTAGAAAGGTCAATCCTAGCCCTATTTGCTATCCTAGTCTTCCCCAGAGGACCTGCTTGAGTGTATCCTCTCAGCAACTTATCCAATTGATAGGGTATGTTCATCACAGAACTGCTGATTTTGCCTAGAAGACATAAATGCACATTTTTGACACAAACGCACCTTCATGACATAAATGTGCTTACAGACTGTACAAATGCACCTGCTCTGCACAGACGCGCCTGAAATACACAGACGTGCCTCTGTTCTGCACAGACGCACCTATCCTACATAAATGTGCCCACATTTCACAACTGCACCTGCACAACACAGACGCGCTCACATCTGGCACAGATGCTTTTCCCTACATAGACATGCCTGGCACAAACACAGATGCGCCTAGCCAACCTAGACGTGCCTAGCACCAACGCAGACGCGCCTACAAGTTTTTGACATTTTTTGAAATTATCCTAAAATGCATTTATTGCACTACCTAACATGCATTTATGACAACATTTATTGTGACAAAGTACAAGGAGGTTTTGCGGTACTCACTGGCTCTCCTGCATCTACTGGCCTCTGAAATCGGCGAACACGATCGAATCTATGAACCAATGCCATCACTGCTGACTGCTGCTACTCTATTCTCTCTCTGCACTCTGATCTCTTGGATGTGTGTATGAAAATGAGGATTTTTTCCCCTCGTGGTCTATCTTATAGGCTGCCCTAGCCCTAGCCCTAGCCAGTCTTCTTTATCTTGTGACTCTATCACTCTATCCTATCCGGTCAGTCCATTCTAGCCTTTCTTTCTTATCGAGAGATTGTCTGTGATCTTTCCAAACATTTTCATTTAATCTCTCAAGGGGGCATATCATTCCCATCTTGGGGCAACTTTGTATTAGTTCATCTTATCTTCTTTGAAACAACGCGACGAGCTGTATTGTCTCAAAGAGGGGCAAAATGTAGACACCTAAAATTGTCATGTCTAATTAAATAAATATTTTTTTTATTTAATTACTTTAGCCTAATTCTTCTATTAATTAAATAAATCTTTGTTTATTTAATTAATTCATTTATCCTCTTCTAGCCTTATTTATCATTTAAATAAATACATTTATTTATTTAAATTATCCTTTTCCTAAATTAAATAAATATCTTATTTATTTAATTGATCCCACTTCCTCTATTAATTAAATAAATCTTTATTTATTCAATTAATTCATTAGCCTTTTCTACCCATGACACATGTCATTCATCTCTTAACTCCTACACTACCTACCCTCTAATCATAGCTGACCATTTATCTTTTACACCTCTCAATTTTATCCCTTCATTTATTATAGTGTCTTCTATATAAGGAGATTCTTCCTTCATTATCAAACCCTAATGGACTACTTGGTCAATTGACAACACTATGCTTTTGAACTTTCATATGCAATCCTACTTGCAACCACATTTCCGTTCTTTGTTGAGCTCTTGTGCACATATAAAATCTGAGAGCAAATATATCAAGCAAGATCAATGGAGATAGAAAGAATGGAGATCAAAACCCTATTGGACATGTGATGGTATACTATTTGTGATTTCATTTGATTTGCATTGTCTTAGGTAATCTTCATATGTTATGGTGGATCTTTGTTATTGTTAGGCTAGGGTTTTGTGGTTGAATTCATTTAGTCTTTCAATATTGTTGTTATCCATATTCACCATATACAACAAGTATGTGGCGACTCCCAACTAGTCATTCGACAAGCAATAGATGAATATCAGACCAAGGATGATAAACTCATACCATAAAAGCAAATGGTGGACAGTATAAAGGCATCATTTACTACTATAACCTTTGAGAAGATACCTAGAGATCAGAATCGAGCTGCTAACGCTATGGATACTATCACATCTCTTCTAGATCTTCCACAAAATTCAACACGCTACGAGTTCTTGGTCGAACAACTTTGGATTCCTGCTTATGATATCCTCAAATCTGAGATGATATGTTGCCTTATCGGTTCTAAATCCCAATGGTACGATGAGTTTTACACCTATCTCCACGATCACACACTTCCTCCTAACCAATCAAATAACCAACGTACAACCTTCATTCACCAAACCTCTCAATATATCATTATTGTTGAAACCCTATACCGAGGCAATCTTGATGGTACTCTCCTTCGATGTCTCAAACATGATAAGATAACAAAGGCCTTGGAAGCAGTACATGAAGGAATTTGTGGAACTCATGCAAGCGGTCCGTCACTAGCCAAGAAACTCCTGCACACTGGGTACTATTGGCCATTTATGGAAAAAGACTCATATTACTTTGTCCAAAAATGCAAGAAATGCCAAGTTCATGGAGACCTGACACATGCACCAGCACGGGAACTGCAACAAATCACAACACGATGGCCTTTTTGTCAATGGGGACTTGACCTTGTGGGTAAAATCCATCCATCCTCATCTAACGACCACAAATTCATTATTACCGCCACCGAATACTTCACAAAGTGGATCGAAGTTGTTCCACTTACCCAAGTCACCAACAAGTAGATCGCCTCATTTATCCTTAATTACATCATTTGCCGGTATAGTGTACCCATGTCCATCATCATAGATAATGGGCTTCCTTTCAAGAATCAAGATGTCCGTGAACTCTGTGAGAAGTTTCACATCCAACACCACTTTTCCACTCCATATTATGCACAAGGCAATGGTCAGGCTGAAGCATCAAATAAAAACATATTGAGAATCCTCAAGAAGACAGTCAATGATGCCGGCTGTGATTGGCATGTTCAATTGAATCCAGCACTATGGGCATATCAAACTAGTATTCGAACCCCTACAGGCGCAACTCCCTACTCACTGGTCTATGGTGCAGAAGCTATCTTACCTATTGAGGTTGAGATACCATCATTATGAGTTTCCTTGCATAAACTGATAGATGAGGAAGCATATAGAGTATCACGTCTTCAAGACTTGGAACTACTTGATGAGAAACAACAAGCTGCATACAATCACCTCAAAGCCTATCAGCAGCGCATGAGCAGGAGCTGTAATCATCAAGTTAGACCTCGTACATTTGAGGTAGCCAATCTTGTTTTACGAGAGAGTCCTCGTAACCAACCCAACAGAGAACATCTGGGAAAGTTTGAATCAAAATGGCTAGGTCCATATGTTATCACTACTATATTTGGGTCCGAGGCATATTAGTTGGCTACTTCAGAAGGAGAACTGCTAGCAGATCTGATCAACAACATGCACCTTAAACAGTTTTATACATAAGCTGCACAGAGCATCAGGCTCCCATATATACCGACAAAACAAAAAAAACATTCAGATAAATGTCCTTAAGAAAATACAAAAACATCAAAATAGTAAAGCAAAATCATGCATCCAAATGGTGAACAACTACTCTAGTGGCACCTTGGGTAAGTGCGATGGTGAAAACCTGGCAAATAGGTGCCACTTGTACAGGCTATGACTCCATTATATTTCAGAATTGTTGTGATCAAATTCATTTCATCCACTCATCCATCCGTCCAAAGTCATGGCTGGTTTTTGATCTACAATCCAGGATAATAATTTATGCATCTTATATCCCACTTATTCATAGTCATGTCCTAAACTGGGGGCAATGCCCTTAACCTATTTGATGGAAGTGGATTCTACATTATCTTGTGATTCATTGGGGTTCTTCATTCAAAACTATCTCACAAAATCCAAAAAATGTTCAAAACAATCACAAAATATCAAAAACATTGGAAAACTATCTCACAAAATCCAAAAACATCAGAAAACATAAAAAATCAATCAAAAACATGGCAACACCTTGTACATACATTTTCAAAGCATATACCAAACAAACATTGTGAAATACTCCAACGATGATCTCTTATCACATTAAATTCAACAATCAACATCAAACACACAAAACTGTCTTAAACAAGGATGCATCCTTCCTTACCAAAACAAAGACAAGATGACATTTTCTTTGACAAGAAAATTCTGTTTAAAGCTATCAAAATACTTGATTGGATTTGCAGGTTATTCATTCATTTATATATATCAGGTTCCTACACTACTCCAGGATATCCGCAAGTGATTAGAGTAGCCGAGATGGTTCCTACAACATTGTTTGTGTATCTTCTGTGAATTATTTTGATGAAGTACTGAGGCATGTCCTAATGGTGTCTATGTGGGAAGTTCACTAAGCTATGTGATCATAGGCAAAATACAGTCATAGATCACTCAAGCTTGCTGACTACAGTGTATACCTCGACCATATGAGCATGAACCATTATCGAGGATCCATATTCTTTATTATTTATTCTATATATATGTTGTTGGCTTGCAAGTACAATGCTCTTTCTATAGTTCCTCCTACCTCATCCAAACTGGATAAAGGTTTTTATCTCTTATTACAGTATGAACTTGTCTCAGGATCTGATTAGCCCAAGATCAAGGAGGACAATCCAAGTCATGCATGAAAGGAGATGATCCTTGTCTGTTCTGCAAGCAATACTCAGGTCAATTTGACCCATTATATCAAGTTGTTTGTATTAACTTGCGATATCAAAATCCATGTAAGGAATACTCAGGTCATCTTGAATCGTTATGTCAAGTTGCTTGTTTTTTCTTACAACATTTTAAAAGCTCAATGATGAAAATAAAGCACTATGGATCGTCATTTCACCTCATCTGTATATATTGCATTTCATTGCATTCCACTAATCCATATATTCATAATAGCTGCATATCATGCATACATAGTAAAGACAATGGATACTCTATTTTCCTCTTCTTCTATAGGAATGAGTCATAGGTCCTCCATTTCTTCTATCTAACATCAAACCCCCCCCCACCCTCCCCATGTCGATAATCAACATCATATACTCTACATTGTGTCCCATCAAAATCAATCAAGCCACATTCATCACCATCCATCTCTACTAGGAGGGACTACGTTTCCTATCCTAAGTCATCATATAAGCCAAACAAGTTACTCAATCTGCACATGTACCTCGACTCATGCACACCTAGACAATCAATAGATACTCTGATCAAGTATCTTTGGGTCTCAACAGGTAATCAATCATGGTAATCCTAGACTACATTAGGCATGTATCATAAAGACCTAGTCTCAATAGGGCTGCTATGATTCACCACAACCATCCATCACACACACACACATTATCAATTGATTGACCAATCAAACACAATTGAACAGACAATTACACCAATTGTCTAAGTCTCAACGAGTATTTTTCTTCATATACCTTGACTTCATCGGGCAATTACATCAATTGTCTAAGTCACATTAGGTCACTTTGATTCACTTACTTAGACTTTATCTTGTCCAAGCAAACAACTGGCATCAACTATCATGCTTTGACTCGACCGAGGCAGTTTAACCAATTGCACTAGATTGTCCAACCATTTTGATCAATTATATAGCATCAATCCAAACCACACACTACATCTGCTTTGTATCTCTTGCATAACCTCAGGGTACTCACTGGCTTGTTGTTTCTTTGTATTCACTCCATTTTCTCTCATTCTTTCACATTTAGTTCTATTATCTTCTATTCTACCTCCCCTCCAATTTTCGCTCTTTTTCGCGAGATCGCCCGATTTTTCAAAATTTTCAGCCCATCTCTCGAGGGGGCATACCACCCATTAAATTTACATTTTATGGGGCATTTCTTCACACCTATTTTTCTTTCTTTAAAACGACGCGATAAACTGTACTGTCTCAAAGAGGGGCAAATGTAGTCACATAAATCTATCCATTTTAATTAAATGAACATTTCCTATTTATTTGATTAAAAATCCACTAGCCATCAGTTAATTAAATTAACATTTAATTAATTCATCTTCAAACATTCTCCTATTAATTAAATAAATTATTCAATTTATTTTAATTAATTCATTAAACCAAATTCACAATCAATTAAATGAATAAATCCTATTTATTCAATTTAATCCCCTTTCCTCTTTTAAATAAATAAAATAAAACATTTATTTAAATCATTAAATCCCCCCCACTTGCATTTTCCTACAAATGCAACTTGCACCTATTTATTGAAATAAATTAATTTTATTTTAATTAAAATCTTATTTTCCCTCACCCACCAAATCCACTTTCACTCCTAAACCCCCTTCTGGATTCTTCTAACCTCTTTCTAATTAGCCTAATCCACCCCCTAATTATTGTCACATTCCTAAGCAACTTGGAGTCACTTCTCAAAGACTTCAAAGTCTTTGAAAAGTATTAAATGCTTTGTGTGTTCAACAATTTAACCTCTAAAGTCTTCCAAAACCACCAATGGCTCTTACATGACAATTAATGGCTCTTACATAACCATTTATGGTTAATTCAACTTGCACTCATGGGTCTCCTCAAGCATTTATTTCTTTGACCATTGTTATCTCTTTTGCCTTTGCACAAGAGTTTATCCATTGGATAAAAGCTTTATTCTTTGAATAAAGAATTTATTCACTCAACCCAACCTTGACTTTAACTCCCCAATTAACTCTCAAGTCATGTCAAGCATTAAATGCTTATTCCCTCTCCTCTCAATCTATCTCATATTGACAATTGTCATCCTGGGATTGGGTTGAAAGCCATCACATGGATTGAATATCATTCAATCTTGGCCCTTGTTGAGATTAGTCAATCTCAACCATCCATTGCTCCATTTTACCTATAAATAGAGCTCACATTCCTCATTTTCAAATCCTCAAGCATTTAGCATTCATAGTCATAATCCTGAAAACTTGTATGCATTTAATCTATAGTGAATTTTAGAGAGAGCATTTAGCATAAATTACTAATATATTGTTATTTTGGCCTAAAATAAATCATTTTAGCATCATAGCATCTAATATTAGCTTTTGGTCACATTTGCATAGCATTTTAGAGTAAACATTTCAATCTTGAACCTCCATAAGCATCCACAGTGCAAAAAGCTGCTGAGAGCTACACTAATTTGGAACTTGGAGAGGAGAGGACCAAGGGAGAAGGAGCCAAGAGCATGAGAGAAGGCATTTGGAGATGCCTTGTTGTATTTACTTCCATAGTTAAATATCTTATCTTGTTTTTAGTGTCTCTTTTGATATGCCTGCTTAGATTAGTTTTTGGTTGAATAACACTAACTTTGATCTTTGTTTCTTGTTGTTTTTGTATGTTATAGGACCACATATTTTTAATCTAACTTGTCCATTTGGTAGAGCATCAGAAACCTTATGGGGGGCAATGTTGAAAACATGCAAGGGAGTCAAATGCTACAAGCTTAAGAAAAACATCCCAAGTAGGTTTCAAGTAGATAAAGTCATTACAAACCAAATGTGACTAATACAACTAACTTATGAAAAGAACAAAGAAGAACAAGAAAAACTAACTTAGATAAAGAAGATAAAGTCATTTCATCCCCCTGATTGGGTTGCTCTTCTTCGATTGGTGCTATCCCTTCCTTTTCCAGAAAATTGGCTTTAAAGGCTCTTGTATTTGGGTTAGCTAATTCCCTATCAGCACCATTTTTAATACGTTTACCAGTACTCAGTGGTTCATACAGTCCTCGTAGGAGTTGGACCATCTCAACCATGGTGCACCTCATATTAGCTTGAAACCTATGCCCCTATTGGTAGCTGATGGGGATAGAATTGTTGGCAATATTACATTATAATAGACAATGAAAGATTGTTGATATTTCAATAAGGATATTGTGAAGGTTGTTGATGATTATGGACATTACTGATTAAAGATGTTTTAGTATCTTGATATTATTATTTTGTCATTGATGTCAAGAAATTGATTTTCTAATTCAATATGATGTTGCCATATCTTGAGAAGTATGATATGAAGATTATAAAGAAGTCGGTGAAAGACACAGGAAAGATTATGATGAATAAGGGGATAAGTTATTCAATGGGCAACTACTACCGAGTCAGACAATGATGAGATCTTGATGTTTTAGATTGTTTTAACATCATACATATGTTGTAAAATGTAAAGGTTAATACTATACTATGTTATCAGGCAAAGAACCTAGTCGGTAAACCCTAAGGTTATCGCTATCGGTTAATGAAGGCAGAATGTCTACTGAGTGAAGTTTAGTATTTACCAAGTTACAACCAAGCTATAACAAAATGCATTAAATGTTTACATGTGATATTTAATGAAAGAAGCTGATGAGATGGAGTGGATAAATGATTGGTAAGCCGTGGAAGAAGTTTGTTAATGAATCTAAGGCAATGGAAAGTTGGTAGAAAGATCTATAGCTCAAATTGAACCGCATTACCCTAACACAAGTTCCAAGACAAATATGCAAGTTCCAAGGTGGGGTAAAACATTTTCACATTGAAAGATACATTGTACCTGGACAAGATTGAAGATCTGATGGCTATGATTGATCATGGAAAATGTGATCAAGGAGATTAGCTGGTTAGAAGATTGTTTATAAATAGGAAACTGTTGATAAACAATGTATGCGGGCAAGTGTATGCATAGGGATGCTACATAGTGATTATCAAGCACAGAAGCTTGAAGACCTATTAGAATGATAGAGTATTGATGCCCAATAGATAGACAAGATTAGTTCTATGTCTAGATTGTATTGAACAAATAGGAATCTGCTTTAGCATTTTAGATGTGAAGTTGCAGATAGATTTTATTACTATTATTTTGTGAAAGTGATAGAAAATCTCTTAACTGAGTGGACTTAACAGTCTTATATGTAAATCCTCTAGCAAGGTGACAATGTGATTGAGTGTTTGAAATCCTTTGGCAAGGTCACTTCTAACAAAGTGAAGATCCTAACAAATCTGAGGGAAATCCCTTAACTAGGTCACATCTAGCAATATGTTTGTAATCTTTAACAGGATTTGCTTTTAACCGAGCATACTCTAGAAGAGTATATTTCTGAGTGGGTCTGAAATCCCACAGTGGTTTTTCCCTATTTGGGTTTCCACGTTAAATCTGGTGTTATGAGGTTTATATTGTTCATATGCTTTTGACTTTGCATGTTTGATAGTTTTTGGTTATATGACTGATATATATGTTACCGAGGTTGAATCTGATGTTTTTATGGATGATTATGTTTGTATGATTCACCCCCCCATCTCATCTTGTTGGCTATTAGATCTGTACTTATATTAAGTATTAGAACTATCAATTGGTATCAGAGCTATTGGACTCTGAAAGGAAAGTTAAAAGGAACTTGAGTTAAAGATCCAAAGATTTATAAGAGGGATGCACCTAATCTGAATAAGTCAAGTTTCTCTACATGGCAAAAAAGGATGAAGCTACATCTATCAGGAGTTGGAGAATATGCTATATACTATCTGGAGAATGATTTTGTTGCACCGAGCACCTATCCATTAACTATGGAAGCGATAAAGGCGAAACAAGAACACATTCAAGCAATGATTGAAATAACATCTGCATTGACTGATTCAGAGTTTAATGATCTAGAAGGATGTACTGATGCAAAGGCAATGTGGACTAAGCTCATATCTATATATGGAGGAGATGAACATGTTCAAAGAGCAAAAGTAGATAGTCTAAGAGGACAACTTGAATCTATGAGGATGAACGAAGGTGAGAACATAACCCAGTATAGTACAAGACTAAAGGAGATTGTAAATCAAATCAAATGAGTAGGAGGAAATATTGAAGAAAAGGATGTAACAAGTAAGTTGTTGAGAACCCTTCTACCTGCCTATGCAATCCGAGTCTCTGCAATCAATGAATTGAGGTCTATACCTAATATGCCAGTTTCCTTGGGTGCTACTATTGGTAAGCTACATGCATTTGAGTTAAGTAATTTTTATAATAGTGGGTCATCAGTAAATAAAGTTGAATCTGCATTTAGTTCTTTTCATCTGAATGAATCTAATGATTACAATGAAAGAAAGTATAAGTACTATGAAGGAGATCACAGTAGAGAAAGTGAAAGATTTCAGAAGAACATGGAAGAAGTACACAAACTGTATGCAGAAATCAGAAAGCAAGAAGAGTTTGAAGCACTATTGGCCAAAAGGTTACCAAGAGGCAAAGGTATGTATAAAGGAAAACTACCTTTGAAATGTTTCAATTGTGATAAGATTGGACATATGGCTTCTAACTATCCTGTCAAAGATTTTACTGAAAAGAGAGATTACCAAGATAACAGACAAAAAGATAACCATTACAGAGGACATCGAGACTTCAGAAGAAGAGATAGAAAGACATGCTTAATTGCTGATGAGGAATCTAATGATGATAAATCAGATGAGACTAATACAAAAGAAGCTGTTTATGTGGCTATCAAGGATGGATCAGATGAAGAAAGGTATGAAGAAAAAGCCCCAATATCTCACATAAACACTAATGATTCTTGGATTATAGATAGTGGATGCTCACATCATATGAAAAGAGATAAACAAAAGTTTGTTATGTTAGAAGATTATGACGGAGGCTATGTTAGATTTGGTAATGATGCACCATGTCTGGTAAGAGGTAAAGGATCCATAACACTTCTTGATAATGCAAGATGCAATGATGTTTATTGGGTTGAAGGTTTGAAATACAATTTGTTGAGTGTAGCACAACTAAACAACATAGGTTACCGAATAGAATTTGAGAAAGGAATTGTCAAAGTTCATGACAAGAATGGAAAGTTAGCTGCTAGCGGGACACAAACAAAAGGTAATACATTTCACCTTGATTCAACTCACAATAAGTGTTTGCATGCAAAGATTGATGATACCTAGTTATGGCATAAAAGGTTTTGTCATGTTAATTTTGATAATCTAATCAAAATAAGTAAGAAGCACCGAGTAAGAGGTCTACCGAGTCTTGAAAAAACTAAGAATGATATGTGCCGAGGATGCCAGATGGGTAAGATGACAAGATCAAGCTTTACAAGTAAGTCTTACACTTCTAAGGGAATTTTAGATCTTGTGCACACTGATCTTTGTGGTCCTATGAAAGTTCAAAGTTATTATGGTGATAAGTATTTCATATTATTTGTGGATAATTATTCAAGGATGATGTCAGTAATGTTTTTAAAAGAAAAATCAGAAGCTTTTCAAATGTTTAAATGGTACAAGGCTAGAGTTGAAAATGAAACAGGAAGACAACTGAAATGTCTTAGATCAGATAGAGGAGTAGAGTTCACATCTGATGAGTTCAACCTATTTTGCAATGATCATGGTACAACTAAATCGAGTACAACTGAAGAAAGGTACTTTGAAGACACCATATGAAATTTGGTATGACAAGAAACCTAATGAAATTAATTTTAAAATCTTTGGAAGTAGATGCTATGTTCACAAAGATGATAGAAATGGCAAGTTTGATAAAAAAAGTGAACAAGGAACATTTCTAGGATATTCTTCTAGAAGCAAAGCATTTAAATGTGTGATCAAATCATCTAACAAAATAGTAGAAAGTGCAAATGTGAAAATTGATGAATTTGTAGAAAGAAATGATGAAGGGAATTCCAAAGAACCAGAAGACTATGATGAATTTGTCTATGTGCAACCGAGAAGTCCTACCAAGAAAACTGTTGAAGAAAATAAAGAAAATATCCAGTTACTGAGTGACGAAGAAGATCATACATAGCCTACTGATCCTGTATTAGCCAAGTATGTTAGAAGACATCATGCACCAAGTCAGATTATAGGAGACAAGGATGATCCAGTGATGACAAGGAACAAATTGAGACAGAACACATGTTTGATATCTGAATTTGAACCGAGTATAGTGAAAGAGGCATTTAACAGTGAAGATTGGATAAATGCTATGACAAAAGAGATTGATTAAATCAAGAAGAATGACACATGGACACTGGTCCCAAGACCGAAGGACAAAAATGTAATCGGTACAAAGTGGATCTTCAGAAACAAGCTAAATGAAAAAGGTGAGGTGATTCGAAATAAAGCAAGACTAGTTTGCAACGGTTATGCCCAAGAAGAAGGAATTGATTATGGTGAGACTTTTGCACCTGTTGCTAGACTTGAAGGAGTAAGAACATTGTTGGCATATGCTACTTTCAAGAACTTCAAGGTATATCAAATGGATGTCAAATCTGCATTTCTGAATGGAATATTAGAAGAAGAAGTTTTCATTGAACAACCTGAAGGATTTGTTGAAGACAATGATAAAGATTAGGTATGTAAATTGAAAAAAACTTTATATGGTCTGAAACAAGCACCTAGAGCATGGTATGCGAGATCGCACTCTTATGGAATACTAATCTCAGCCATATTTGTTGGTGATATTATATTTTGTGGAAATGACTCTTTATGCAAGAACTTTGGAAATGAAATGAGCAAAGAATTTGAGATGTCATTCATCGGTCAGATAAAGTATTTTATAGGCTTATAGATACTGCAAATGAAAAATGAGATTTTCATTACCCAATCCAAGTACATAAAGGAAATCTTGAAGAAATTAGGAATGGAGGATTCAAAACCAGTAAGTACTCCTATGACTACCAACTGTAAATTATCAAAGAATGATGAATCTGCATCTTTTGATGAGACACTTTACCGATCCATGATTGGAAAACTAGAATATGTTGTTTAGAGTAGACCAAACATAGCACATGCAGTAGGTATTGTTGCAAGATTCTCTGCAGATTCTAAGGAAACTCACATGACGACAATCAAAAGAATTTTCAGATACTTAAAAGGCACTGAAGATTATGGCTTAGTATATCAGAAAGGAAATGATTTTGATTTAAAAGTTTATACTGATGCTGATTGGGTAGGCAACATTGATGACAAGAAAAGCACAAGTGGAGGAGCTTTCTTTTTAAGAGAAAGACTAGTGGGTTGGCTTAGCAAAAAACAAGGATGTGTTTCTCAGTCA
Organism: Cryptomeria japonica; assembly: GCF_030272615.1. NCBI lineage: Eukaryota > Viridiplantae > Streptophyta > Pinopsida > Cupressales > Cupressaceae > Cryptomeria > Cryptomeria japonica. The sequence continues at coordinate 136,832,674 of NC_081408.1, read as the reverse complement.
ACAACCGAAGCTGAATATGTTGCTGCAACACTAAATTGCACCAACATTGCATGGATCAAACAACTATTGGAAGGTATAAATGAGAAAGTTACCAAGCTAGTAACTATATTCTGTGACAATACTAGTGCCATTAATATTTCAAAGAATCCTGTTATGCACTCTAAGACAAAGCACATATCTATCAAATATCATTATCTTAGAGAAGAAGCTCAAGAGAAGAAAGTGGTGTTGGAATATGTTAGCACAAAGGAGAAAATAGCTGATATCTTCACCAAGCCACTACCAAAGGACACTTTTGAATATCTCAGAAGTAAGTTAGGGGTCCTACCCCTATCTTCTACTCACTAACCAAGTTCGGTGAAAGCATCAATTCGATGACTCTATTGAATATCTTTTGGGGAGTTGATGCTAGAGTTATACACTTTAGAATGTTTTCTAAAAGTGTACTGGAATTAATAATACAGAGAATGATACAGGGATCAGGAACCAAAGACAAATGCTCTGACCAAGACTCAGTTAATACACAACAGCAGGAAATAACTTCTTACAGAAACAAATTATGTTTTAGTTCTTTTCTTTTTGGCATTGTTGTCAAAGGGGGAGAAGACCTACCAAGGGGGAGAAGACCTACCAAGAAGGAGAAGACCTACCAAGAGGGAGAAGACCTACTAAGGGGGAGAAGACTAAGAGAATATATGGGAGAATTGAGAAAAGACTACAGATTGAAATAAAGACTGAAAACATAAGAGAAGTCTAATGAATGGGGGAGAGCATTTCAAGCATTTCAGAATCACAACAATCTGAATCTTTTAAAGGTCAAATCAATTGGTTTTGCCATCAATCCCAAAGGGGGAGATTGTTGGCAATATTACATTATAACAGACAATGAAAGATTGTTGACTTTTCAATAAGGATATTGAGAAGGTTGTTGATGATTATGGACATAACTGATTAAAGATGTTTTACTATCTTGATATTATTATTTTGTCATTGATGTCAAGAAATTGATTTTCTAATTCAGTATGATGTTGCCGTATCTTGAGAAGTATAATATGAAGATTATAAAGAAGTCGGTGAAAGACACGGGAAAGATTATGATGAATAAGGGGATAAGTTATTCAATGGGCAACTACTACCGAGTCAGACAATGATGAGATCTTGATGTTTTAGATTGTTTTAACATCATACATATGTTGTAAAATGTAAAGGTTAATACTATACTATGTTATCAGGCAAAGAACCTAGTCGGTAAACCCTAAGGTTATCGCTATCAGTTAATGAAGGTAGAATGTCTACCGAGTGAAGTTTAGTATTTACCGAGTTACAACCAAGCTATAATAGAATGCATTAAATGTCTACATGTGATATTTAATGAAAGAAGCTGATGAGATGGAGTGGATAAATGATTGGTAAGCTGTGGAAGAAGTTTGTTAATGAATCTAAGGCAATGGAAAGTCGGTAAGAAGATCTATAGCTCAGATTTAACCGCATTACCCTAACACAAGTTCCAAGACAAATATGCAAGTTCCAAGGTGGGGTAAAACATTTTCAGATTGAAAGATACATTGTACCTGGACAAGATTGAAGATTTGATGGCTATGATTGATCATGGAAAATGTGATCAAGGAGATTAGGTGGTTAGAAGATTGTTTATAAATAGGAAACTGTTGATAAACAATGTATGCGGGCAAGTGTATGCACAGGGATGCTACATAGTGATTATCGAGCACAGAAGCTTGAAGACCTATTAGAATAATAGAGTATTGATGCCCGACAGATAGACAAGATTAGTTCTATGTCTAGATTGTATTGAACAAATAGGAATCTGCTTTAGCATTTTAGATGTGAAGTTGCAGATAGATTTTATTACTATTATTTTGTGAAAGTGATAGAAAATCTCTTAACCGAGTGGACTTAATAGTCTTATATGTAAATCCTCTAGCAAGGTGACATTGTGATTGAGTGTTTGAAATCCTTTGACAAGGTCACTTCTAGCAAAGTGAAGATCCCAACAGATCTAAGGGAAATCCCTTAACCGGGTCACATCTAGCAATATGTTTGTAATCTTTAACAGGATTTGCTTTTAACCGAGCATACTCTAAAAGAGTATATTTCTTAGTGGGTCTGAAATCCCACAGTGGTTTTTCCCTATTTGGGTTTCCACGTTAAATCTAGTGTTATGAGGTTTATATTGTTCATATGGTTTTGAGTTTGCATGTTTGACAGTTTTTGGTTATATGACTAATATATATGTTACCGAGGTTGAATCTGATGTTTTTATGGATGATTATGTTTGTATGATTCACCCCCCCCATCTCATCTTGTTGGCTATTAGATCTGTACTTATATTAAGTATCAGAACTATCAAGAATACCATTCGCTGTACATATCAATGAGGTGTGCTTTACGTCTAGAATAATAATAAATTTTTTTATTAAAAAAAAAAAATAGTTAGCGGAATTACAATGGCAACTAAACTTTGCATCAACGATGAAATCGTCAGACCAACAACGTTCTCGTCAGTGCAAAGTTTCTGGCTATCATCAGAAATCTGACAGCAACTAAACAAACATCCGACAAGGATGTTGTATGTCCGACGACACTTCCTTGTCGGCCATTGGGTGAACTCACAATAATGGTTCCCACTTTTTTGCCACTTTTGACACTGAGATGAACATTTTTAAAATAATCTTCAACTTCCGAGAAGTATAACTTTTAAACTATTAAGAATTTGAAGATGATGTAAATTAGTGATTTGTAGCATTTTGTCTACAGATTATATATATATATATATATATATAAAAAAATTTTTTGAAGGATTTTTTATTTATTTTTCCATCTCCCTCGAAAAGTAGTTTTTTACAGCAAACTACATTTTTTAAGAGTGATGTGCCTCCCAAAACGCATAACTTTTTTTCTATATATGATAAAAACTCAATTCTTTTGAATTTTGGTTTGTAACATCAATATCCAAGGCTTGCAGTTGGTTTGATAGTGATATGTTGAATATTTTTTTATTTTATCAAGATTTGAAGTCCGCCTAGTCATAATTCAGACATAGGTTTAAGTTTGAACACATAACTTGTTATATATATATCAAAATTCAATTTGTTAGAAAGAAGACATCAATATCTAGGGCATAGATATTTTTCAGATTTTTTAAAAATTAGTTTGCTATTTTTCCCAATGCGTTGAACAGAGAAGTTCATGTTCGGTGAAAAACCTATGTTTGGTAAAATTTAAAAAACAAGTTCATAATAAACTCAACACGTAATAAAATTATAGTCATTGGAAAGCTTGCTTCACAGACTACCATACTACATTTTGGGTTGTCAAGATCATTCCATTTGAGCCTTCACTTAGAGGTTTGTAGGCCAAAAGTCTGCAAAAAAATGTAGAAAGCTTCAGAGAAGTGTAATAAAGGGGTTCGAACGAAGGGGGGTTCGAGCAAACCCCCCCCCATTTTTAGGGGGGTTCAAATGAAGGGGGGTTCGAGTGAACCCCCCAATATAATTAAAAAATGACATAAACAAGCATTAAAGGTGCTTCTCTCAAAAAATAGGGTTCTAGCAAAGTGGGGGGTTCACTCGAACCCTAAAGGGTAGTTCATTCAAACACCCCCACTTCATTCGGACCCCATCCTAATTTTTTTTCCTTCCATCTCATTTTTCCTTCGTGGGTGAAAGTGGGAACCATTATTGTGAACTTACCCCAATCATTGATGCATATTACTAGACCAACGACATTCTTGTCGGTGCAAAGTTTCTGGCTGCTATCAAGATTCCAACGCCAACTAAACAAACATCTGATGAGAATGATGTATGCCAAATGATATTTTTGATCGAAAGAGCGATCATGGCCGTCATCGATAGATTTCATGGTGTCATCGTAATTCCAATGTTCAATGCCATCGTCAGAAAGTCCGATGAGGAGTTTTCAACGGCTTCATTTGTCAGCAGTCCAATGAAAAGTAGTCACAATTCTGACAATCTACGGTCAGAAATTAGCCCCGAATGTACTAGTGGAAATGATCATTTGAAGAAGTCTTGTAGTGCAAAGCACCTAAGTCAATGATCCAATAATTTGGTTGTGAAGCAATAGTAACTAGGGCCTTACCCTTTCCCTTCCCCTTTTCTCTATGTCCGTAGAAGGTCCTTTTGATGAACCTTGTTTGACTATATGAAACACCTTAATATTTTTTTTTTAAAAGATGTGAAAGGTGATCAATTTATTTATTTAAATAATTATATTCATCATGGCTAGGCCTCTTATAGTACAAACACTTGAACTTCTTTTTCTTAGGTTGTTCACCTTTTGATGACGAGGTCTAATTATCTTCTTTTGAAGTAATAGATTTTTTATCTTTCTTCTTCTCTCCTTGGTATTTTTGTTTCTTATCTTACTAGACACTTTCTGGTCTTTTGTACCTTGATTTGCAACTAAGTCATGTGTGACTTTGAGGGTTTTATTGTAGCCATTTGAACCAATTTTTCTTGCTCCCTAGTGGTTCTACAACAAATTCATCTTGAGAAGGCATTTTGAATGTGGTACCTAGGGAAAATTTTATAGCATAGAATGTATATAAATAAAATGAATAGTTAGAACCAAGCTTAGATAGAATACTCAAGATCAATTTCTTATCATCCTTCTTAAATCCACATTGTTCCATTGAAATCTTATAGATTTGAGTTTTGTGAAGAGAACTAGTATAGTGTCAAAATTAGTTGGATTGAACCCTATGAATTCATTCTCCAACTAATGACCTCTTAACTCATCCTGCTTACCAAAGAGGTTTTCCAAAGTGTTCGATACTCCATTTGTCATAGTGGCAGATTCAATGTCAAAAAGAAGGTCATGTGAGACTAACATGCATAAAGTACCAAAGGCTTCATCACATTTGTTAAACCATTTTATCTTTTTTTTACACAATATTAAGGTTCAATTTCAAGTCCCATAGTAATGCGATGATATCCATGTCTCTTTATATATATTATCATCTTAGATTTCTTTTCAAAATAATTATATGGTATTAAAAGAGGAACCATAGATTCCTCCATGATAGAGAAAAAGAAAATAGATTCATCCATGATAGAGAAAAAGAAAAGATTGCAAATAATCAAGAAAGATTGTAGGAAAGAAGACACACACGACGCCCCCCCTTTCCAGTAGTCCCAAAAATCACCCCCCTCCCCCCACAAATATTACAATGCTGGCAGCCTATAATTTGTGCATTTACAAGGCATTTTATCAAAGTAAAATGATTTATAGGTCTCTAAGGAATAAATTTGATGCAAAATATAAAAAAAAGTAGCCTTGTAGTTGTATAGTACTCTTTAATACCTTTCCAACACCTATTCATTTTTTAGAAACAAGGTTTTGAGGTGAAAGATATGACCTATTGAAGTGAAAAAGACTCAACTAACTCAACCTCGAATATTTGATAGAGAATGATATACTTTTTTAATGAAAATTACATAGATAGAAAGTGTTCATTTCTTGATTTCCATCAAGTACTTGTTTGAAAAAATCTTACACTTGTGAAAAAAGTCATACAATTTTTTTTAAAAAGTTGTTGAATCTCCTAGCCTAAATGTCTCGTGCCTGATTCAAACTCAATTTCTATAAATTTTTTTGACTTGCTAGAAACAAGACCAAAAACCTAGATTTTTTTTAATGTTAGGAAATAAAGTTAGAAAATCTTTTTTTCTTGGAATGAGTGGAAGTTTGATTTATGAAGTCAAAATTTAAATATCTCCAACAAAAAAAATTGAATTTTATTTTCACTCTAATTTTTACTATGTCCTCCAAACTTTGATTTTCATAAAATAAAAGTCCTTTTAGAAATTTTTAAGTCTTTTGGACACTCTGAAAATGCTGGAAAAATCCTCCAATATTGCAAAAATGCACCTAGACACCTCTAAGAACCTAGGGTTCTATTAAGAAAATGATAAGAATCCATAGCATGGATAGCTCATAATAATCATAATCAAATATCACACACAGGGCCTCTCTAAGCCTTATCCATCAAGATTCATCAAGGAAACATTTTCCAAAAGCAATAACAATTGCATTATTCAATAAAAAATCATTTGAAAGTGAACATGAATAAAAAATTAACCCAATTCAAATATATTAGACCCAAAACTACAAGATAGATAGTATACAACATTTAACGAAGCCTTTAGGATGCTCCAAGATCCGAAATAAGATAAAAAATAACAACTATGCACTAGAGCCCAATTACTATGCATTTGTAGGTTAATACTACACATTTTCAATCTATTGTTGCACATTTGAAACCTATATCTATACATTTTAATCTCAACACTACACAGTTGAATCCCAAAACTATGCAGTTGCACAAAACCCTATGCATTTGAATATGAGTTATTACAAGTGCTTAATTAGGTTATCAAATGGCTCCTGAAACAAAATTAGGATACAAGCCATTTGAGATAGGTTTGATTATCTTCTATAAACTCAACCAAATTATCCCCAGAAACCAAACACAAAAAATACGACATCAAACTCTCAAACAAACCTCAATTTGCACAAAAGAAAAGATAGCATTTCAACATATAACTTCACATTCATAACTAGAAGTTAAAACCATTTCACAACATTTTTTTATTTTAAATATATAAAAATAAAATAAATTACAAGGATCAAACAAAGAGGGTAGTAAACCCCACCTCGAATCTTGCAAAAACAAGGAGAAAGAAGAATCAATCCACATATATGAAAGAAGGAGGAAGGAAGAACAAAATCAATCGACAAACAACAAGGAGTTTCCAACCAGTAAGAAAAATAGAATTCAACAATATTCCTCCATCAAAAACCCTCTACCAACACATAAATACAATTTCCAAAAATCTCTCCAAAATCCTCACTCCACAAGCAAGCAAATCCATCCAAAAACCCTCTCCAAAAATCACAAATTCATTCTCACAAAATTCTCTCCTAACAAAAATCCAGAAATAACTAGCCCTATCCCCTCAAAAACCAATAATAAAATAACAAGAGATGTGTCACAACTAGAGTCCCTACCTTATGCAAAAATAGGAGACTTGCAAAGGTTGAAAGTATGCTTTGTAAGGTGGACCAAGAATTCTATAGAAGCGGGATAGTGAAGAAAAACGTGTTTTTAAATATTTTATCTACATTGCATGACTAAAAAAATAGTGTCAGTATTAGAAATTATGAGGATTTGACAATCAATCACTAGTACATTCGGAGCTTATTTCCGAAGACCGATTGTCGGAATTGCGACTAATTTCCATTGGAGTGCCGACAAAAGTAGCCATCGAAAACTCATCGTCGGATTGGCTAATGATGCCCTGCCTATCGAAAATACGACAATCCCATGGACTCTACTGACGGTGGGCATGAACACTCTTGTAGTCAAAAAGGTCGTTGGAATCAATAGATTTTGTTGCAAAGCCAACGACGATTTGGAACTTCGCACTGATGGTGATGTTGTTTGTTCGATGCTTGTGTCGTCGGTCCATTTGGAGACATCGACGACCGACCGACTACGAAGTGTCGTCGCATGTACAACATCCTCGTCGGATGTTTGTGTGGTTTGAGTTAGAAGTGCGACGACTCCAAAACATTTCACCGACGAGAACATTGTATGTCTTCTGATTACATCGTCGATCGAAAGCTTGGTATTCGTCGTAATTCTGACGATGATAATTTTTATCAATTTTTTTTTATTATTATCCAGTCATTGATATGTATAGTGAATGCTATTCTATCCCCACCACCTACTAGTAGGGGCATAGATTTGAGGCTAATATGAGGTGCATGGTTTCAAGCTAATATGATCAGGTGCACCATGGTTGAGATGGTCCAACTCCCTAGTCTCACTCTACGACTAAGCTCATGTCATATCTAAATCAAAGACATCTCAAATACATCATCGGTGGAAAGCTGCAAAATGCCATTTTCATACATAAGCAAGACATACACAATTGGGCACAATCACCAAGAGAACGGTAAAAAGTGTGTTTGAGATCATTGTCCTAATTGTGGTGTGGCCATGAAGAGATCACTGTAAATTTTTCAACCTTTCCACATAGTGATCTCTTCATGACCACACCACAATTAGGACAATGATCTCAAACACACTTTTTACCATTCTCTTGGTGATTGTGTCCAATTGTGTATGTCTTGCTTATGTATGAAAATGGCATTTTGCAGCTTTCCACTGATGATGTATTTGAGATGTCTTTGATTTAGATATGGCATGAGCTTAGTCGTAGAGTGAGACTAGGGAGTTGGACCATCTCAACCATGGTGCACCTACATATGTATATAGTTTTGTGTAGTCATTAAAGATTTTCATTTAATTTTGAGCATTTTGGTTAGCAAATCAGGGGTGCACTTTACATTCTTGCTGTTATCTAATTCACTTACTTTAGCTCTGTTTCTTTCTTCAAATTTGGGGTCTAGAGCTCCTCCCTAAGAAGATATTGTTGGTTTTGTCTCCCCTACTTTGGTTGGAGAGTTTCTTGCTATCTCTGGTAGTTTTCCCTCAGAGTTCGGCTTCTCTATTGGTCGGACTACTATTTTCCCTCCCTTCTTCTCCAAGTTCTCCTCCTCTTGTTTCCAAGATTTTTCCTTTGCCTTCTACTCAATGGCCCTTGGTTGTGCCTTTATGCCCTCTTAATGTCTTCACTGGGTTCCTGTTTCCACAAGGACATTTCCTCCTCCAAAACTATTTGTTTTTGAAATGGGGACACCTTCAGAATACAGGGACTTGGATGGGACGTCCCCCTGCCACCCTAGTGCAATCCAATGCCATCATATTTGAGACATCTCAAGGACATCCTTGAGACATTTGAGGGACTCCCAAGAGCCTCCTGACGATCCCAACAACCCATAAGTGATTTAAAAAAACTAAGAATTTTTTTTCAAACTCCATGCCCAAGATCAAACTGTCACAGCCTATGGGCCCCATCCAAACCCCACCAACTTTATAAAACTGCCTCCTATTTTTGTTTTAACTCACAAAAACAAAGAGTAAGAAGCTAACAACTATGAATGTGAGAGTGAGAGTTGCAGGTGCCAGGTGAAAAAGTAAGAGTGTAGATCAAGAGGGTTGAGGATAAGTAAGAAGAGAAGTGATGCCAAGTTGCCAATTTGTAATGGTCTACCCCTATTTTGAAACCAATTTCTTTTGCACCTTTTCAACTATGCTTCTTGACAAACAACTTACTTGAATGCTCCACTACTAATTTTCAGTTTATCTTTCTTGATTTTGTGAATGCCAATGTTTGTTTGTTGATACTTTTGAGATGGCATTTTTGGCAAACAACATGCATGCACTGAAAGGGTTTCAATTTGGAATTGATAGTGCAGATATCACTTTATAATAATCAAGATTTGCATTCACTGAAATGATTTTAATCAACTAAAGAGCAATATTTATGACTTACAAGTAATAAAAAAACTTACAAGGATGAGGCATATTCATAACTTTTGCAGTCCCACCTTGGAATCAACACTAGAAGCAAATCATATTGTTTGTGTACAAACAAGACAATATGGGAGTTCATTATACCCAACAACTTCTGGTGTTGTTGTTCATGTTGGCTCTATTGGACCCTGAAATTAAGATTCAATATACATTATTCAATAAGATTAACTGTGCAACATAATGAAATATTGAAAAGTGTGTTATCTTGTTGAGCTTCACTTGGTTTTGAGAATAGTTTAATATTCTCTACTTAACAGGGCCAACCACGTGAAGGTGGAAGCTCATTTGGCCCCTCCCCCCCCCCTAACATCACTCTAAATTCCCCGATAACATCTTATAACATTCATTCATTCATTCATTCTACCATTAATAAAATATAGCATTCATTCATTCATTCATTCTACCATTAATAAAATATAGCATTCATTCATTAATATCATATAACGTTCATTAACACATAACATTGATTAACATTAATTAACACGCAACATTCATCAATATTAATTAACACATATCATCCATAACCATTAATTAGCACATAATTACATTCACTAACACATAAAAATCAATAATTATCAAATAAGTTAGATTACAATTGTAAAGAGGAAAATCGATCAAACCCTAGTTGCTCTCCCCTCTTCCAACTCCAAGGAGAGAGAAGGGAGGTTACTAGGGTTGACGGTTTTCACTTAGGGGAGACTTTACATTCAAAAGAGGAGTTGAAACCCACAAGATCCAATCCCACACAATGAAAGATTGGATTCTAAATGTGTTTCAAGGGTTAAGACAGCAAGGCAACCCTCTTTTGTAAAGAATGTGCATAGAATGATCAAGCTAGGAATGCATAGAAAGTGAGAAAGATTCGCTTATAAACTGAGATAGGGATATAGGATGAAGCTGCGGACCTGGAATTAGCTATAAAATGTCGATACGCCGCTGTTCTGCAAATTTGAACAAAAGTTGACGGGACGATGGCGCCCAGCATGCACACGGTCCTCCGAAAAATCCACGAAACGAAGGGGGATCTGTTCGTCTCTGCACAAGGATTCCAGATCTTCAATTTCAGCCGCGTACCTACAACCTACACACAGAAAAGCGAAGATGATTGGGGGGTTAGGGATTAGGGGTTTGCCTTTAGGTCAAACCCCAGTTTTGGAATTAACCAAGAAATGAGAAATGTTGTAAATGTAAATGATTGTAATGTAAAACAAGTACTAATACCTTGTTGTAAGGATGTTTGTATCCTTATGTGCGAAGGTATAGATGTTGTTGTTTGTTGTATGTTGTATGTTGTAGTATGTGATCTCCTCTTCAATGGTTGAATCCTTGTCTTGAATGCAACACTTAGCCTTGAATGGAGACTTAGAATGATCAATTGCTTGAAGGAATGTTTGAATGCTTGAATGCTTGAATGCTTTAGTATTGTTTCCATGCTTTTTCCATCTTACCAAATGAGAGAGGAAAATGTAGTTTATATACTTGCCAATTAGGGTTAAAAGACTGATTTTCCCAACCTTAGGCCGACCAGGAAATGTTATTTTCCATTTTGAAAACAAAAAGACCCGAAGTCCCACAGGAGACCGGGCCCAAAATAGGGCCAGGGACCAGGGCGCTGGGCACCATGGTCCTAGGGGACCTGAAGGACCAGGGCGCTGGGCGCTCTGGTCCCACCTCCTGAGACAACAGGGTGCAAGGAGGATCAGGCCAAGGTGCTTGAAAAATGCATTTTTTGATGTCGTGGACAAGTTTCGGGGTCTCCATTCAGGTTCCGTGTTGCGTCACCATCGTGAAGACCGAAATGCAGTCGAAATTGCAAGTGTCGCAATTTTAGGACGCTACATTTAGCCCCCACTTTAGCAGGAGTATAGGCGTACGCTCATACTTCCGATAAAGTACAAGGAAACAACATTGAAAGACTTTCACCATGTCAAGGAGGCAAGACACACCAAGCCCCCAGTGGACTAAGGATCTTACGACTTTGATTGACAAAGTAAAAGGGAAGATCACAAGGGAGAACCATGACTGTCAATAGTAAGGTTCCCTCACTATGAGTCATGCAAGAGAAATACCAAAAATTTTCAAGGCAAAGCTAAGTTCGCCAAGAAATTTTCAAGAATCCTGAAGGGATAGACGGGGTGTATGCCCCCCTACGTTAAAGCGATCGCACACGCCTCAACGGGGGTGATTGCTTTAACGTAGTGATACACATAAGAAATGAGAAGGGAAAGGAGCACGTTATCACAAAGATTTAGCCCCCAAGTGTGAGATAAACCCAAGGATAATAGACACAAAACACAAAGCATGAGGTGACTTTGCTTTCCTCGGGGTCAGTATGCTGTATGATAAGTCATGTATATATATCATATGTATGTATGCATAATTGTTCTTCATTCCCCAATCAAGGAAGGTCACCTAGAAGAAGGGAACACATGTGTCTTTTGAGTCAACATGAGAGAGACCAAAAGAGATCTCAATGCTTTGCATCATCCTCAAGTAGACAACACTAAGGACAACAAATAGAAGAATGAGAATAACATATAGAAGAAGTAACAAAAGAGAGGAGAAGAGAATCTGCTATGCTAATGTAACTAGTCTAGCACGTCATCTACCCCCCGATCTTGCTGATCAATGTTTCGGGAAGGCAAGGAACACGCTAGAGGAGGAACATCCAACATAGCAGATGGAGCTATCACAAGATCCAAACAAGGGCTATGTTCATGTTCCAAGCCACGTTGTTCTTATCTAGGAGCTAGGATAAGTGCTTTAGAAAATTCGTTAGATAAATGGTTATCAATATCAACAAGTTCATATTCACTATCAGAAGCAAAAGGAGTAACATGTTCATCATGAATAACATTTTCATCTATAGCATCATCAAGATTTATAAAAATAGGATCTTTAACTCGCACAGGATCAAGATCATCATGCATCTTATGTTTAGGAGATTTTGGAGAAAATGGAATAATGCTTGTTGAAGGTGTTTTTGGAGATTGCAAAGTTTGAGAAGCAGCTGCTTGAGCTCTAAGACGACACTTTCGTCGGCGTTCACGTGCAGAACGATTTCATCTAGTCTTAGTAGGAAGTTGAGAAGATTGAGGAGGAGGAATGTTCTCATCCTTATCACTTGCGTGTTTAGGTTGTGGTCTATTAGGCTAGATAATAAGAGAAGAAGAAGGTCTCTTCTCTCTATAGAAGGAAGGAAGAGGAACTGCTCCATATAAAGGAGGAATTTTTGGTTTAGGAAGAAGACCAAGTCCATCATGACGAGGAGGTATAGGTCAACTTTTAGAAGGTTTATTAGGCATAGACATGGTCACATCCATAGGGATGGGTTGGGAATCTTCTTGAGGAAAGACATTAGTTTTATCTTTCAAAGGAAAAACTTCCTTCTCAAGAACGATAGGAATATCAAGTTTGGGTGTTCTAGGTTCACTTAGAGATAGGATCATATCTGTTTTCCACTTTTGATAAGATTTGAAAAGATGATCACTTCGCGGAGGAAGAGATTGAAGTTGTTTAGGCCAAAAATAATCAATAGGAACACTAGAAGTTCTTTCAGCTGGTTTAAAGAGACTATGATTGATAGTAACAAGTTCACCATTATGGGGAAATTTCAAACACTTATGAATAGGAGAAGCAATAGCTTTCATGGAAGATAGCCAAGGATAGCAAAGCTTCACACGAAATTGTTCGGATGAAGGAATAATAGCAAAGTTCACATCAAGGGATTTGTTATGGACTTCAATAGGTAATGTAATAGAACCAATTGCAGGAGAAGAAAATGCATCAAATACTTTCACAATCACATCTGTTTTGTCATAGATCACTTGATTCAATTGCAAAGTAAAAAGAAATTCTTCAGTAATAACATTAACCATGCACGAAGGATCAATAAGCACTCCACGACAAGGTGTATTCTTGACTTTTGCAACTATGTATAAAGGACCATCAGGTGCCCTAATAGTTTCACTAGAATCAAATGTGATGGAAGGTTCTTTAGGTTTTCTTGCTGCTCTACAAAGTTAATCACATTCGGAGTCATAGACACAAGACCATCAGATGAGAAAGAGGAATCATTAGTCTCAATTGCATTAGAGGTATGAGAAGGTAATGGATCAGTAAAAATCTGAAGATTTTGGTTAGGAGGAGCTACAGACGTGTTGCCTTTATCATTCACTCCAGAAACAGAGATAGTATTATTATCAATCAAATCTTGAATTTTACCCTTTAAAGAAAAACATTTTTCAGTATCATGCCCAGGTTGACGATGAAATTGACAAAAATCTTTGTTATCAAAATAGGGTGAATTAATCTTTGCAGGATCAATTTGCCTTATAGGAGGAAGAGTAAGCACATTTTGTTCCAATAACTTATTCATAATACTATGCAATGATTCATTCAAAGGAGTATACTTTCTTTCTTTCTTGAAAAACTTAGAAATAGGAGGCACACTTGATGCTGCATTCACATTGTTGTTGATGATGTTTTCATTGAATTTGATAGAATCTCTGTTCGGTTTAAACTTTCCAAATGGTTGTTGACTGCTATCACCCTTATCACTCGGAGCCATAGGATGTGATTGTTCCATTTGACTCACAGTCAGTTGATAATTGTGAAGAGTTGCACACAACTGTTGGAAAGAAGTAAACTCAGAAAATAGAAGTTTGTCTCGAATATCTTTTTGTAAATTAGAAATAAAGATTCTTTGAATATCATTGTCAGGCACTAGAAAAGAAATTTGAGCATACAAATGCTTATATCTACCAATGAAATCAGTCACTTTTTCTTTAACACCTTGTTTACAATGCATTAAATCAATCAAAGTAACTTTAGGACTTATATTGTTTTGAAATTGTTGAATGAAAGCATTTGCAAGTTGTTCGAAAGAAGTAATAGAATAAGAAGGCAACGAGAAATACCATTGTAGGGCTTTATCTCTTAATGTTCTAGTAAACAGTTTTGCAAGCAACCTTTGGTCATAAGCAAAATCGGTACATATTGTTTGAAAAGTCTTAACATGTGTTAGAGGATCACCTTTACCATTATAAAGCTCCAAATGCGGGATTTCAACATGTTTAGGAGGGATAGCTTGGACAATGTCAAGAGAAAGTGGGCTCGCAACATCAAATGTGGGCACACTAAACTTAGATTGATTCATAGAGGCAATTTGTTGCTGTAAAGAAGAGACAGTTTGTGCAAGATTGTTAATGGTCGCTTCAGTTGAAGAATTCATATTAGATGTGTTAGATTGAGATGGAGGTGTTATGTTATTGAAAGAAGGTAAAGAGTAAGGTGGTGGGACACTATGATAGTTAATCATAGGAGAGGATTGGAAAGGAGGAACACTACAAGGAGGAATAGAATGGTTGAATGAATTGCCCCCTTGCATCATGTTCATTTGTGGAGAGATGTAATAGGAACACTCATTGAAGGAATGAATGAAGAAGTTGGATTAAATGAAGGAAGAGGGTTAATTGAAGAAGAAGGATTTCCCCCATGACTGGTAATCACAGGCGGAATGTCTTGTATTGAAGTAGCCATTATGTTTGATGTAAAAGTAGGTATGTTAGCAATAGAAGTTGTCAAAGGAATAGAATGATTGCTTTGAGTGGGAGGTTGTGTATAACCTAAATTTTTAGCACAACTCTTCATAGGCATCACATTCGAATCCACAATGTGTGCAATACCACGCAAAATATCAATTCCATTCTTATCACTTTGAAGCATATGTTTTAGACCCTCAATTAAAGGAAGAGCTTGACTGTCGGGGTATTCTTGAGACATCCATTGTCGAAAATTGTCAAATTGGTTATCCAATTTCGCAAGTTGTTCTACAGAAACCTCATGGAGAGCTTCTTCATCACTAGGAGGATTAGAGGAATTACCCATGTCCTCGTTAAAAAGGCTATTCAAATTAGGTTCCATTTCCTCAGTAATTAAACCTTGGAATGACTTAATTCTAAGGCTTCGTCTAACGAGAATAGTGTAAGTAGGGCTTATTGTTGTAAAACTCATGCACTAAAGAGGGAGAGAAGATTTTCAATTCAGAGGTAGCAAATTTCAGTAAAATCAGCCAATCTTCTAGATTTAAGCTGTTAAATGCAATCACGACAATCTCCCGAAATTTCGAAAAAAAAGTCAGGGACCGTGGCGCTCGGAGTGCACATGGTCCTCGCAACTTTTTTCAAAATTTGCAGGGATGAAAGTTATGATGATTTTAAAGCTAACCTGAAAAAATTGAGTGATTTTACGATCTGTAGATAGGCCAAATTAAAGTTGCAATCTCAAAATTGAACCCTACCAAGATTGTCGAAAAATGCAAAATTTGAATTTTATGATTTTAGAGGGAATACCAAAGGCAATGCAAGTTTTGAAATTTTAAAAGTTGACTCAATTTCACGCAAAATTCAATTTTGAAAGTGGAAATCAAAGTTGTTGTAATTAAGCACTTAATTTCAAAAGTCACAAATTGCAAGAATTTTGAATAAAGCACTGAAATTTCGAATGAATGCAAACACACTTTTTAGATTTAGGATAGTAGGAACACAATTTTGATACAAAATTTCAATTTCAACAATTTTTGAATGATTAGGAGCCTTAAACCAAGCAATCACAAGACCAACTTTGACTGTAATTTTGAAAGTGTTAGATTTGATAAAATCAGCCAAAATTCTGGATTTTAGCAGGAAAATACAATAAGATCTTGCTCCCAAAATTTCGGAAAAAAATGTTGGGGACGATGGCGCTCAGAGTGCACACGGTCCTCGCAACTTTTTTCCAAATTTTCAGGGATGAAAGATTTTATGATTTTATTGCGAAATCCAAAGTTAGAGCTGATTTGGAGATGTTTTGATCAGTGAAATTGTCGGACAAAGGTTGAATCAAGAGGGTTTCAAAAATTAGGGTTTTGACACTTAACCACTTAATTTTCAGAATTAAAGCACAAATATGAATTGACAATTTGTAATAGAAGGGTGGATCTCAAACAAGCATTAACAATTAAACATTTCACAAGTTCAATTTTCAAAAAGAAAATTTAGGGTTTTTATGCAATTAACCTCTAAAATTTGCAAAAGATCAAACATGGAAATGTAATCAAGGAATCCAATTTTCAAATCTAACCATGAATAATCAGAAAGGATGTTCACGTCAGGTTCACCAAAATGTAAAGCGGAAAATCGATCGAACCCTAGTTTCTCTCCCCTCTTCCAACTCCAAGGAGAGAGAAGGGAGGTTACTAGGGTTGACGGTTTTCACTTAGGGGAGACTTTACATTCAAAAGAGGGGTTGAAACCCACAAGATCCAATCCCACACAATGCAAGATTCGATTCTAAATGTGTTTCAAGGGTTAAGATAGCAAGGCAACCCTCTTTGGTAAAGAATGTGCATAGAATGATCAAGCTAGGAATGCATAGAAAGTGAGAAAGATTCGCTTATAAACTGAGATAGGGATATAGGATGAAGCCGCAGACCTGGAATTAGCTGTAAAATGTCGATACGGTGCTGTCCTGCAAATTTGAACAAAAGTTGATGGGACGATGGCGCCCGGCGTGCACACGGTCCTCCGAAAAATCCGCGAAACGAAGGGGGATCTGTTCGTCTCTGCACAAGGATTCCAGATCTTCAATTTCAGCCGCGCACCTGCAACCTACACACAGAAAAGCGAAGACGATTGGGGGGTTAGGGATTAGGGGTTTGCCTTTAGGTCAAACCTCGGTTTTGGAATTAACCAAGAAATGAGAAATGTTGTAAATGTAAATGATTGTAATGTAAAACAAGTACTAATACCTTGTTGTAAGGATGTTTGTATCCTTATGTGCGAAGGTATAGATGTTGTTGTTTGTTGTATGTTGTATGTTGTAGTATGTGATCTCCTCTTCAATGGTTGAATCCTTGTCTTGAATGCAACACTTAGCCTTGAATGGAGACTTAGAATGATCAATTGCTTGAAGGAATGTTTGAATGCTTGAATGCTTGAATGCTTTAGTATTGTTTCCATGCTTTTTCCATCTTACCAAATGAGAGAGGAAAATGTAGTTTATATACTTGCCAATTAGGGTTAAAAGACTGATTTTCCCAACCTTAGGCCGACCAGGAAATGTTATTTTCCATTTTGCAAACAAAAAGACCCGAAGTCCCATAGGAGACCAGGCCCAAAATAGGGCCAGGGACTAGGGCGTTGGGCGTCATGGTCCTGGGGGACCAGGGCATTGGGCGCTCTGGTCCCACCTCCTGAGATAGCATGGTGCAAGGAGGATCAGGCCAGGGTGCTTGAAAAATGCAGTTTTTGATGTCGTGGACAAGTTTCGGGGTCTCCATTCAGGTTCTGTGTTGCGTCACCATCGTGAAGACCGAAATGCAGTCGAAATTGCAAGTGTCGCAATTTTAGGACGCTACAACAATCATTTCTTTCTTTATTTTTTCTTTGAAGCTATCAAAAGACTAAGTGGAACATTAGTTTCTTCATCATTTCCCCCCTCTGCAGATGTTTCACAAAATGCTCATGATCTCTATGTATGCCTAGTCCTATATTGAGGATGAGGACACTGAAGGGAAGGGGGGTCCACTGCAATAACAAAGAAATGGGTTAAATTCAAAAAAAAAAAAATTATCGTTACAAGTATTTCATTAATTTGGAGAACATAATTGTTGTGCTCTTTACCTGATGAGGCCACATCATTTTGTGGAGCCTCGACCTCAACATGTTGAACACCCTCTAAATCATTTGGAGTTGAAATACTAAAGGTTACATTAATGCTAAACACCAATTGCAATTATATTTGTTTAAAGCAATAACAGTGGTCCTCTTTACCTGAGCAGGGAACATAATGTTCTTGATGTTGTGTACCCAGATCATGCTCCACTTGCTCACCACCGACTACATGCTCTAAAATATTAACAGAAAAGGTTACATTAATTACTACTCTAATTACAAATTATGTTTAATTGTATTAATAGCTAAATAAATAAATTTGAATAGAAAATGAATACCTCCACTACTGGGATGCACATTCGGAACTTCATGTGCAGGTGGTGTTTCACGGTTAGTAGGTTGCATTCCAATGACATGCACATTGTTATCATTGCTTGCTCATTTAAAACAAATATAGTCACTTTATGTTGGAACTCAACATCAATTAGATTATTGGTAAAGTATTCAATTTGAAACAACTTCCATTTAGCATATTTACTTGTGTGATGGATGCACTCGAATGTTGTGTATGCCCACTCGGTTCTCATAGTCAATCAGCCATGACTAAATAGCCTTGCTAGTAGGCAATTCTCTTGTCATCTTCTGTGGACACTCTATTGAATTCAAAGCCTTGCATTTTTGCTTGGTACCGTGAATTTTTCTTGCATTGTTTGATAAAAAAAAACATTTGCAATTTATTAATATTTTGATGCAATATTTCGTTTACATGAGATACTTACAATTCGTGCAACAAGTTTCAAGTAACCACCAGAGCCGAGTTTCTATTGCCCGTGCTTTTCTTTCCTTGCCTTGGTTTCCTTTGACGTGTCACCTAGTCTATAAAAAGTTTGAAATATGTTAGATTATATAAATATAGAGAATAATTAATTAGTACATAATTACATTCTTAATAGTATCTCGTACCTTCTTCTGGCATCTAGTGGTGTATTTCCTTTTTTCCTTTCAATTCTCTCCTTGGCATCCAAAATCAAGTCCTTCCACTCCCTCTCTGGAATCATGGGGGGATGCTAATACTTTAGGTTCCTCTCCAAATGGGTCCTGTATTGGTCCCTCACATACTTTAGATATGTGACAGATTTTACAAGGAGCTTGGTTTTGTCAAAGGTGTCATTTCCAAACCACTCAGCCATATGGTTTGCCAATTCATCTTTTAACCTTTTTTCTTGGTCATTCCACTTTTTAAAGCAAAAACAAACCTATTAGATTCAAAAATGAACTGAAGCTACATTTATTATAGTTCAAGAAATGGATCAAAGGAAAACTATTCTACCAATGATATGAAATCGAAATAGTGGATTAGGGTTAGTTCACATATGATGTACTACCTTTTACGTATGGTGGGCCCAAATATCTGTAATGCAATGTCACTAAGATGTTTATAGAAAATATCATTGCCTGCAAAAAATTCATGGGATCATTAGTCCAAAATGAGTGATCATAAAGTAAATTACAATTAGAGTATATATAATAATAATTTTAAAGTACCTGGAACCTTTTGTATCTTTAAGGGAATCATTTCTTCATCGCTCACCACCAATGTGGCCTACAACGTTCCTGTACTAGCAATACGAGAAGATCCAGGAAATGATGGTATGTTATCAACAGTAGCTACCTCTGGCAGATCCTCATGTGCATCTCATCCTGCAAAAAATGAATCCACTATGAAATGGCATTAGAATTCAAGAAAGAACGCTTGAAGGGAAATAAACACATGACAGAAGATAGAGGAAAAGAGGGATCTACCAACAGTGGGTGGGCCAATATGATGTGCACTAGAGGATGTGTCCATGCTACGTGTTGCCGACATTGCAGTCAGTAATACAGGTGAGGGTAACCTCTGATGAGGCGGCGGTGGCATTTGCACAATAACATTTACATCACCTAAAGAATAATACATTAAATATATCAAACATTAAATATATGAAAAGTGCAAGAATTGTAAACAAGGATGAACCTTTATTTTCAAAATTGATAGTATCAAGTATGATGTGTTTTGGGTACTCAGAGTGATAATCCAAGCAAGTGATAATACAAGAAAATCGTCATCACCTGAAGATCCTGCAACACCATGATTGTGGGAACGACTTTGATGAGGGCAGATAAATTGTTGTAAAAACAATACATACATATTTTGGTTAATGACATAAAGAGAATAAAATATAAACCATTATTGAACTTTTGTTATAATTAAAGCTTTCATTACTACTCACTTGCAAGTTTTCTGTTGTCCAAAGAAATAATTCCACCTTCTCTCATATCTCATTAGTAATAGGATGCATGGCTGGCAAAGCAACAATCTCTTTTCTAATTTTTCTAAGAGGCATTTTAAAGAATTTCATAAGGTGTGTGGGATCTTCAGGGTCATCATCGCTTAACCCTAGTGATTCCACATCCCTAGAAAGGTGCTCAGGTACTGCAACTCCCTTTCCCTTTCCTCGAACATCTATCTGTGTCAAGAATATCATTAACAATTACAAAATTAGTATAAATCACAAAAAAAAAGAACATAATAATGTAATAGTTTACTTCTATCTAATTTGTACAATTACAATGAGGTTTACTTGCTCAGTAAAAGTGTCGCAAGCTACATCCCTGTCTGTGATATGTGATAGATCCATGTCGGCTTATGACAAAGAAAAAATATAAAAAATGTTAACGAAATTGAACCAATAGACTTAGCAAAAAAACTTCATAATAAAATGGTATATTGGATTCATTAATTGGAGGTTGGTTAATTTAAATGGTATATAGTATGTACCACCCCCATGATATTAACTTTGGTTGTATCTATACGATTCAAACTGTAATTGATTAGAAGCTCTTAGCCTGCACTTATTGATTTTATCGCACATACAAATACACGATTTCCCTCGCGTGCCTCAAATATGCAATTGGGTTGTTAATTAGTTGACCTAGGTCATGTACTATTTATAAAACCTGCAATATTCCCTGTTGCTTTTGGCCAACCATCAATGTATACAACCACTCATTTACTTTGATCATTATCTTTGTGTTGTATATAATTTGTTGACAGTGCATACCTACGCATATGTTTTTTATATTTAACAATCTACATCCAATTATTGTAATTGTAACAAGGTCCAACAAACTCCATAAATTCAGCAACTCTATTGTAACAGACCTTTATGCCATCCATGGAAAATAAGCCTAAACCATGTAACGATGAAGGTGCTATGCGATTTATCATATCGTTAACACAAAAATCATTGTTTATTGGAGGAAGTTCCTTGGGCACCCATTGTTTCTGTAGATGTGTGTACCTCAGTGGCTCCTCAATGTCGCCTTTGGTCTCATCATCATAAGAACATGACCCCCCTTGAGCAAGGAAAAATTTCATGCATTTATTGAATTTTCTTCTAATATTTTGACCTCTTGTTGATCTCCCTATTGTAGACCTACTACATGTGTCACTTTCATTTTCTATTCTTGCATTTTCCTCACTCGACGAAGATAGATCTGACAAATACCTATTTGGGGGTACCTGCACTCCATGAAATGAGAGAGTTAATTGGTAATGAGAGATAAATTTTGCAAATGAGGGTAATGTTGATGAAGTAGTCAACCCTAAAGTTGATTTTGGGATGAAAATTGAAATAAGTCCAACCGGAGCCTCAAGTGTTGATAACTGTATTAGATTTGCTACTAATGTCAAGGTTTGAAAAACTGAGGAAGTTTGTTTTCCAAGTAATTTTTTAAAAAAGAGATGTTTCTATACGGTGTATTGACTAGTTATACTTGTCCATCCATGAGACTATGTAGGATCCTCGTCAAAGGGGTTTAGGGTCATGTACAATGTAATTTAATTATCTTATGTTAGCTAAAAATTACATACTACACAACATGAACATTGTAGACAAAAAAAGTATTAAATAATAAAAAGATGTTATCATCAAAATCATTGTAATTTTTTTAATTCCTTACCTTTACTTTATGTAGATTATGCAAGATCCTCCACTAAATGGTTGATGATGTTTGTAGTCAATGACCTGTTCCCACAAAGGGTGACATCACATAGGGACTATACCTAAAATCAACACCATCAATTGAGCATCATAAGCATTATTACATTAGTAAGTTGATAAACAATAAATACATACATATCATAACCATCAGAAGAATCACATGATGTGTCATCATATATGTAATTTGTTAGCATTTGACATTATAATAGACAATAGAAGATTGTTGGCATTTCAATAAGGATATTGAGAAGGTTGTTGATGATTATGGATATAACTGATTAAGGATGTTTACTGTCTTGATATTATTATTTTGTCATTGATGTCAAGAAATTGATTTTCTAATTCAATATGATGTTGCCATATCTTGAGAAGTATGATTTGAAGAGTATAAAGATGTCAATAAAAGACATAGAAAGATTATGATGAATAAGGGTATGAATAAGGTATTCATTGTGCAACTATTACCGAGTCAGACAATGATGAGATCATGATGCTTACATTGTTTTGACATCATACATATGTTGTAAATTGTAAGGTTAATACTATAGTATGTTACCAAGCAAAGAACCTAGTCGGTAAAACCTAAGGAACCTAGTCGATAAACCCTAAGGTTATTGCTATCAGTTAATGAAGGCAGAATGTCTACCGAGTGAAGTTTAGTATTCACCGAGTTGTTACCAAGTTGTAACCGAGCTGTAACAGAATGCATTAAATGTTTACATGCGTTATTTAATGAAGGAAGCTGATGAGTTGGAACTGATTAAATGATTGGTATTTCGTGCATGAAGTTTGTTAATGAATCTATGACAAAGGAAAGTTGGCATGAAGATCTACAGCGTAGATTGAACCGCAATACCCTAACAAAAGTTCCAAGAAATGTATGCAAGATCCAAGGCGGGGTAAAACATTTTTAGATCGAAAGATGCATTGAACCTGGACAAGATTGAAGATCTGATGGCTATGATTGATAATGGGAAATGTGATCAAAGAGATTAAGCGGTTAGCTAATTGTTTATAAATAAGAAACTATTTATGAACAATGTATGCAAGCAAATGTATGCACAAGGATGCTACATAGTGATTAACGAGAACAGAAGCTTGAAGATCTGTTTGAATAACAGAGTATAGAAGCCTAGCAGATGGACAAGATTAGTTCTATGTCTAGATTGTATTGAGCAAATAAGAATCTTCTTTAGCATTTTGGATGTGAAGTTGCAGATAGATTTTTATTACTATTATTTTGTGAAAGTGACAGAAAATCTCTTAACCGAGTGGACTTAACAGTCTTATTTGTAAAACCCTCTAGCAAGGTGACATTCTGATTGAGTGTTTGAAATCCTTTAACAAGGTTTCTTCTAACAAAGTGAAGATCCTAACAGATTTGAGGGAAATCCCTTAACTGGGTCACATCTAGCAATGTGTTTGTAATCTTTAACAGGATTTGGTTTTAACCGAGCATACTCTAGAAGAGTATATTTCTTAGTGGGTCCAAAATCCCATAGTGGTTTTTCCCTATTTGGGTTTCCACATTAAATCTGGTGTTATGAGGTTTATGATGTTTATATGCTTTTGAGTTTGCATGTTTAGCAGTTTTGATTATATTACTGAAGTATATGTTACCGAGGTTGAACCTGATGTTTTTATGGAAGATTATGTTTGTATGATTCATCCCCCCCTCTCATCTTGCTAGCTATTGGATCTGTACTTACATTAAGTATCAGAACTATCAATTGGTATCAGAGCTTTGGACTTCGGAAGAAAAGTTTAAAGGCACTTGAGTTAAAGATCCAAAGATGTATAAGAGGGATGCACCAAAGCTGAACAAGTCAAGTTTCTCTACATGGCAGAAAAGAATGAAGCTACATCTATCAAGAGTTGGAGAATATGTTGTATACTATCTGGAGAATGATTTTGTTACACCGAGCACCTATCCATTGACTATGGAAGAGATAAAGGCAAAGCAAGAACATATTCAAGCAATGATTGAAATAACATCTGCATTGACCGATTCAGAGTTTAATGATCTAGAAGGCTGCAATGATGGAAAGGCAATGTGCGATAAGCTCATATCAGTGTATGGAGGAGATGAACATGTTCAAAAGTAGATAGTCTAAGGTGACAACTTGAATCTATGAGGATGAATGAAGGTGAGAACATAACTCAGTACAGTACAAGACTAAAGGAGATTGTCAATCAAATCAAAGGAGCAGGTGGAACTATTGAAGAAAAGGATATAACAAGTAAGTTGTTAAGAACCCTTCTACCAGCTTATGCCAGTTTCTTTAGATGCTGCTACTGGTAAGCTACATGCATTTGAGTTAAGTAACTTTGATAACAGTGGATCTTTGGTAAATAAAGTTGAATCTGCATTTAGTTCTTTTCATCTTGATGAATCTAATGATTACAATGAAAGAAAGTATAAGTACTCTGAAGGAGATCACAGTGGAGCAAGTGAAAGATTTCATAAGAACATGGAAGAATTACACAAAATGTATGAGGAAATCAGAAAGAAAGAAGAGTTTGAAGCACTATTAGCTAGAAGGTTATCGAGAGGCAAAGGTAAGTATAAAGGAAAACTACCTTTGGAATGTTTCAATTGTGATAAAATAGGACATATAGCTTCTAACTGTCCTAATAAAGATTCTACTGAAAAGAGAGATTACCGAGACAACAGATAGAAAGATAATCATTACAGAGGACACCGAGATTTCAGAAGAAGAGATAGAAAGACATACTTAATAGCTGATGAGGAATCCAATGATGATAAATCAGATGAAACTAATATAGAGGAAGTAGTTTATGTGGCTATCAAAGATGGATTATATGAAGAAAGGTATGAAGAAAAATCCCTAATATCTCACATAAACACTAATTATTCTTGGATCATAGATAGTGGATGCTCACATCACATGACAAGAGAGAAACACAAGTTTGTTATATTAGAAGATTATGATGGAGGCTATGTTAGATTTAGTAATGATGCACCATGTTCGGTAAGAGGTAAAGGATCTATAACACTTCTTGACAATGCAAGATGCAATGATGTTTATTTGGTTCAAGGTTTGAAATACAATTTGTTGAGTGTAGCACAACTAAACAACACAGGTTACTGAATAGAATTTCAGAAAGGAATTGTCAAAGTTCATGTAAAGAATGGGAAGTTAGCTGCTACCGAGACACAAACAAAAGGTAACTCATCTTTACTCAACTCGGAATAAGTGTTTGTATGCAAAGATAGATGATACCTGGTTATGGCATAAAAGGTTTTGTCATGTAAATTTTGATAATCTGATCAAAATAAGTAAGACGCACCGAGTAAGAGGTCTACTAAGTCTTGAAAAACCTGAGAATGCTATGTGCCGAGGATGCCAGATGGGTAAGATGACAAGATCAAGCTTTACAAGTAAGTCTTACACTTCTAAGGGAAATTTAGATCTAGTGCATATTGATCTTTGTGGTCCTATGAAAGTTCAAAGTTATTATGGTGATAAATATTTCATATTATTTGTGGATGACTATTCAAGGATGATGTCAGTAATGTTTTTAAAAGAAAAATTAGAAGCTTTTCAAATGTTTAAATGGTACAAGGCAAGAGTTGAAAATGAAACAGGAAGACAACTAAAATGTCTTAGATTAGATAGAGGAGGAGAGTTCACATCTGATGAGTTCAACTTATTCTGCAATGATCATGGTATTAAAAGACAAGTCTCTACACCGAGAACTCCACAACAAAATGGAATAGCTGAGAGAAGAAACAGATCTATTGTAGATTATGCTAGAACACTAATGATTGAAAAGAAAATGCCACAAACATTCTAGAGAGAAGCAACAAGCATTGCTGTTTATACCCTGAATCAAGTACAACTAAAGAAAGGTACTTTGAAGACACCATATGAAATTTGGTATGACAAGAAACCTAATGTAAGTTATTTTAAAATCTTTGGAAGTAGATTCTATGTTCGCAAAGATGATAGAAATGGCAAGTTTGATCAGAAAAGTGAACATGGATTATTTCTAGGTTATTCTTCTAGAAGCAAAGCATTTAAATGTCTGATCAAATCATCTAACAAAATAGTAGAAAGTGCAAATGTGAAAATTGATGAATTTATAGAAGAAATGATGAAGGAAATTCCAAAGAACCAAAAGACTATGATGAATTTGTCTATGTTCAACCGACAAGTCTTACCGAGAAAACTATTGAAGAAAATGAAGAGAATATCTAGTTATCGAGTAATAAAGAAGATCATATAGAGCCTACCGAGCCTGTATTAGCCAAGTATGTCAGAAGACATCATGCACCAAGTCAGATTATAGGTGATAAGGATGATCTAGTGATGACAAGGAACAAACTAAGACAAAACACATGTTTGATATCTGAATTTGAACCGAGAATAGTGAAAGAGGCATTTAATAGTGAAGATTGGATAAATGCTCTGACAGAAGAGATTGATCAAATCAAGAAGAATGACACATGGACACTAATCGCAAGACCAAAGGACAAAAATGTAATCGGTACAAAGTAGATTTTCATAAACAAGCTAAATGAAAAATGAGAGGTCATTTGAAACAAAGCAAGACTAGTTTCCAAAGGTTATGCTCAAGAAGAAGGAATTGATTATGGTGAAACTTTTGCACCTGTTGCTAGACTTGAAGGAGTAAGAACATTGTTGGCATATGCTGCTTAAAGGAATTTCAAGGTATATCAAATGGATGTCAAATCTGCATTTATGAATGGAATGTTAGAAGAAGAAGTTTTTATTGAACAACCTGAAGGATTTGTTGAAGACAAGAATAAAGATCAAGTATGTAAATTTAACAAAGCTTTATATGGTTTGAAACAAGCACCTAGAGCATGGTATGAAAGATTGCACTCTTATTTGATTAAGATTGGTTTTATAAAGACAAGTGAGAACAACAATATGTACATGAAGAATGATGAAAATGGAATACTGATCTCAGCCATATTTGTTGATGATATTATATTTTGTGGAAATGAATCTTTGTGCAAGAACTTTGGAAATGAAATGAGCAAAGAATTTGAGATGTCATTAATCGATGAGATAAAGTATTTTATAGGTTTATAGATACTGCAAATGAAAAATGAGATTTTCATTACTCAATCCAAGTACATAAAGGAAATCTTGAAGAAATTTGGAATGGAGGATTCAAAACCAGTAAGTACTATGACTACCAACTATAAATTATCAAAGAATGATGAATCTGCATCTATTGATGAGACACTTTACCAATCTATGATTGGAAAGCTACAATATGTTGTTCATAACAGACCAGACATAGCACATGCAATGGGTATAGTTGCAAGATTCTCTGCAGATCCTAAGGAAACACACATGATAGCAATCAAAAGAATTTTTAGATACTTGAAAGGCACTGAGGATTATGGCTTAGTATATCAGAAAGGAAATGATTTTGATTTAAAATTTTATACTGATGCTGATTAGGCAAGCAACATTGATGACAGAAAAAGCACAAGTGGAGGAGCTTTCTTTTTAGGAGAAAGAATAGTGAGTTGGCTTAGCAAGAAACAAGGATGTGTTTCATAGTCAACAACAGAAGTTGAATACATTGATGCAACATTGAATTGTACCAACATTGCATGGATCAAACAACTATTGGAAGGTATAAATGAGAAAGTTACCGAGCTAGTAACTATATTCTATGACAATACTAGTGCCATTAACATTTCAAAGAATCCTGTTATGCACTATAAGACAAAGCACATATCTATCAAATATCATTATCTTAGAGAAGAAGCTCAAGAGAAGAAAGTGGTGTTGGAGTATGTTAGCACAAAGGAACAAATAGCAGATATCTTCACCAAGCCACTACCAAAGGACACTTTTGAATATCTCAAAAGTAAGTAAGGGGTCCTACCCCTATCTTCTACTTACTGACCGAGTTCGGTGAAAGCATCAATCCGATGACTCTATCAAATATCTTTTAGGAGTTGATGCTGATTTACACACTTTAGGATGTTTTCTAAAGGTGTACAGGAAATAATACAGGAAACAGGAATTGAAGACAAAATGCTCTGACCGAGACTGAGTTGATACACCACAACAGGAATTCACTTCATATAGGAAGAAATTATGTTTTAGTTCTTTAATTTTTGGCATTGTTGTCAAAGGGGGAGAAAACTGAGAAAGGGGAGAAGACTGAAGATTGGAAAGAAGCAAAAAAAAAAAGATGAGAAGTCTAATGTATGGGGGAGAAATTCTGATGACAGCAAGAGAGCATTTCAGCGTTTTAGAATCACAACAATCTAAATCTTTTTAAGGTCAAATCAATTGGCTTTGCCATCAATGCCAAAGGGGGAGATTGTTAGCATTTGGCATTATAATAGACAATAGAAGATTGTTGGCATTTCAATAAGGATATTGAGAAGGTTGTTGATGATTATCGATATAACTAATTAAGGATGTTTACTGTCTTGATATTATTATTTTGTCATTGATGTCAAGAAATTAATTTTCTAATTCAGTATGATGTTGCCATATCTTGAGAAGTATGATTTGAAGAGTATAAATATGTCGGTAAAAGACATAGAAAGATTATGATGAATAAAAGGATGAATAAGGTATTCATTGGGGAACTATTACCGAGTCAGACAATGATGAGATCATGATGTTTAGATTATTTTGACATCATACATATGTTGTAAATTGTAAGGTTAATACTATACTATGTTACCAAGCAAAGAACCTAGTCGATAAACCCTAAGGATATCACTATCGGTTAATGAAGGCGAAATGTCTACCGAGTGAAGTTTAGTATTCACCGAGTTGTTACCAAGTTGTAACCGAGCTATAACAGAATGCATTAAATGTTTACATGCATTATTTAATGAAGGAAGCTGATGAGCTGGAACTGATTAAATGATCGGTATGTCATGCATGAAGTTTGTTAATGAATCTATGGCAAAGGAAAGTTGGCATGAAGATCTATAGCACAGATTGAATCACAATACCCTAGCACAAGTTCCAAGGTGGGGTAAAATGTTTTCAAATCGAAAGATGCATTGAACTTAGACAAGATTGAAGATTTGATGGCTATGATTGATCATGGGAAATGTGATCAAGGAGATTAAGCGATTAGCTAATTGTTTATAAATAGGAAACTGTTGATGAACAATGTATGCACAGGGATGCTACATAGTGATTACCAAGCACAGAAGATTGAAGACCTATTTGAATAACAGAGTATGGAAGCCCAGTAGATGGACAAGATTAGTTCTATGTCTAGATTGTATTGAGAAAATAAGAATCTACTTTAGCATTTTAGATGTGAAGTTGCAGATAGATTTTTATTATTGTTATTTTGTGAAAGTGATAGAAAATCTCTTAACCAAGTGGACTTAACAGTCTTATTTGTAAAACCCTCTAGCAAGGTGACATTCTGATTGAGTGTTTGAATTCCTTTAACAAGGTCACTTCTAACAAAGTGAAGATCCTAACAGATCTGAGGGAAATCCCTTAACCAGGTCACATCTAGCAATGTGTTTGTAATCTTTAACAGGATTTGCTTTTAACTGAGCATACTCTAGAAGAGTATATTTCTTAGTGTGTCGGAAATCCCACAGTGGTTTTTCCCTATTTGGGTTTCCATGTTAAATCTGGTGTTATGAGGTTTATGATGTTTATATGCTTTTGAGTTTTCATGTTTAGCAGTTTTGATTATATTACTGAAGTATATGTTACCGAGGTTGAATCTGATATTTTTATGGAAGATTAAGTTTGTATGATTCACCCCCCCTCTCATCTTGTTGGCTATTGGATCTATACTTACATTAAGTATCAGAACTATCATAATTGAGCATCACAATTAGCATCACATATCATGTGTCATCATAAACATGTGATCCATCACATATGTATCATAAATCACCATCCATCACATAGGTAATAAACAATCCACATTCTATAAATAAACACAAAGTTCAAAAAATGTCACATGCATCATCATAAACATGTGATCCATCACATACGTATTTTAAATCAATATCCATCACATAGCTAATAAACACAGTTTAAAAAATGTCACATAAATAGTCACTCTCCCTGTCTCCATCTCCATATTAAAAGGTGCATCATGAATTAATTATGTAATGGCATTAGAATTCAAAACATAATGAATTAATTATGTAAAAAAAATTCTATCAAGAAGTCAATATTAAATAGATAATATACTAATCACATACCTCATACATTTCATTCTTCGTCATCATGAACATCAAGGTCATCATCGCCATCATCATCATCATCATCATCATCATCATCATCATCATCATCATCATCTTTGCCATCATCATGACCATCACCACCATCACCATCACCATCACCATCACCATCACCATCACCATCACCATCACCATCACCATCATCATCATTATCATCACCATTATCACCATCACCATCACCATCACCATCACCATCATCATCATCATCATCATCATCATCATCATCATCATCATCATCATCATCATCAACGTCTTCGCCATCATCATTACCATCATCATTATCACCATCATCACCATCACCATCACCATCACCATCACCATCACCATCACCATCACCATCATCATCATCTTCTTCTTCTTGTTCTTCTTCATCATTATTGAGAAACTGTCGATCGTGATCATCATCCACTTCATCTTCTACTTCTTCAGTATCTTCTTCTTCCATCACATTATACTTTATTGGCCTTCCTCTTGGATCATGTCTAACAACAAATGACCAACCTGGTTTATGTGAAACTCATTAGGGTTTCAAGTAGATCTGAAGCAAATATGAACTAACAATTATATGCAGATTTAAATACAAAAGATAAAGAAATAAAATAGGACACAGATAACATAGAGATTTAACGTGGTTCACCCAAAATGGGTTACGTCCACTATACATAGTCGTCCAATCTTTCTTATTATCCAGTAAAAAATAGTACATCAACCTTACAATTCCTTAAGCATCCCAGCTGCTTATAACATGTGTTTTTAGGGCAACAAACAAAGTCTGCCTTTTTAGGGTTTTATTATAATGCCAGTTTTCATCCACGAAAAAAAATACCCAAAAAAAAATTTCTCGAGGGCTCCCACCCTCGAACCCCCGCTTTTCTTGAGGGTTGCTGCCTTCAAACCCTTGTCTGGGGCCCGGCTCGGCCCTGGACCCCAACGAGGATATGTGCTGAGTGTACAATACTTTGCTGATCAGTCGAACACCAAATGACCAACCTAGTTTATGTGGAACCTCTGAGTAAATTACTTGCTCACATTGGCTTGGAAGAACATAGGGCTCATCCCTAACTGGTTCAAATGACCTTGTATTTAGCATTATAAAACCATTATCATGTTCAATAACAGTTCTATCAGGATCATTTTTATTCAATCGTAGCCTGTACCATTTGACAACGAACAAAACTAAATTGAAGGAATTAAAGTCACACTCAAGTATATCATCCAAAATTCCATAGTATCAATTTTGAGACTGTTGAGGATGTAAGTGTTAGGGTTCCCACAGATACTAAGAGGGGGGGGTGAATCAGTATCTGACCGGTAATGAGATTTTCTTGAAACTGAATATGTAGAATATAAAGTAACAGTATATCGGTATGCAAGAATTAATGCAAATAACAAAATCAAAAGCATCCACATGAAAAGAACACCATAACACAAGATGTTTAACGAGGAAACCTAGTGTGGGAAAAACCTCGGTGGGATTTGTGACCCACAATATTCACTTACTGGCCAATAAGAGAATATTACTTACAATAGGGGCCTGCACCTGCAAGAAGGCCAACTGCCTAGAGCTCACTGCTCAACAAGAAGTCACACTGACTTACAAGAGGATTTACACAAATCCAATATTCTGTACTGCTTTACAATAGTATCTTCAATGCCAAATTCAGTACCGGTTCCTACCCTATTCTTTACATATACCTTTGACCTACAATTCGCACATTAGGTCTGCCTTATAATTTATTTATTACATTCTCTCCATATCCTACAAATGCCTACAATGATCTCTTTTATATACAAGAGTCATTTTACAATTTGCCAAGTTGGCTTACAATGATAAACAAAATATTACATATCAAAAATCCTATCGGCCTTTGTGCGAGTATACATCTTCTGTGCCAGTGCACTGTTCTGTTTGAGTAATGCTTTGCCAGTATAATGTCTTTGTCGGTGTCATAGGATTGCAAGGTTTCCTGTGTAATGCTTTGTTGGTATAATGTCTTTGCTGGTGCCATAGGATTGCAAGGTTGCCTGTGTAATGCTTTGTCGATATAATGTCTTTGTCAGTGCCATAGGATTGCAAGGTTACCATCAATGACAAAACCTTCAATCACACACAATATCTCATTGGAGTGTCCATATGCCAACAATTTCCCCCTTTGGCATTGATGGCAACACTCATGAGAAATTTTTTAAAAGATATCCAAAAATGTGTATACCAAAAAAATGTTACCAAAAATATGAGGGCTCCCCCTGAGCATGTGATCCCTGTGTTTTGAATTTTCTCATCTACTACTCCCCCTTTGGCATCAATGACAAAGGTTAGTAGATTTGTAGTTGTACCAATACATAACCTCAACCTTGTAGTTAGGTAGTTATTAGCTGAAGAATATCACCCAAAATTAAGTTTATACCATCCATAAACTTCTTGCTCTCCTTTATTGCTATCTCAGTTCTATGTACTGTACCGGTGAGATGCTGCAAGTGCTCTGCCAGTGTTTTGCTACCCTATTTTAGTTCCTCTGAGATTTCCTTACGCAAAGATGCTAAATAGTCCAATCTTGGACTTAGTTTAGATCTCAAAAATTTTGCCTTGTTTATTATTTTCTCTTTTTCTTTTTCTAATTTGAGCAATTCTTCCTCAAAATTTGTTATCTTTTCCTCAAAAACTGATAATGTATCAGGTGAGTTAACAAAATTATCAGCAAGTTTATTGATCTCTTCTTGTACCTTGCTCATCTTTTTATCTACATCCATGGTCAAAAAGTTTATCTTATAGGTGTCTTTATACAGAGTTTTGTATTCTTTCAATAAATTGCACAGTTCCAGTAGAAGTGTGTCAAATTCCCTGTTACACTTCTTTATTCCTTCCTCAAAGAATTTCTATTTCTCTTTTTCTACACTTTCCTTTACAGTTTCTACCTTTGTTTGCTCAAAATTTTCAGAAATATATTTACAAAGTGTATCCAACTAGCCTAAAGAATCTTTGTTGGCTATATTACAATTTGGAGCTATTAATTTCAAAACTAGAATTGAATCATCTATTGCTTTATAGGCTTGTGAGCTATAATCGGTTATTTTCTTAATAGAATCGAGCAATACCTCAATTACATTTGATGATGACCCAGTAAACTGAGTGCCGGTGGAAGGGACCATGCTGGTATTGACCTCTGGTAGGTTTGTTTGTGTCTCCACAGTTTTTCTTGCATCATTTCTTACCGGTGGCATCTGTTCTGGAGCCCTTAGCTCTGTTGGTTGCTTTGTTTGTTTTCCAGATTCCTCCTTTTTCTCTGAATCTGCTGTTGATTGCTCTTGGTTTCCTATTGCTGGTTGCTCTTTATTATTAGATTTATCTGTGGTATCCTTATCTACCACTATGTTTATTTTTTGAGTATCAACATTCACAGTATATAGGACTTCAGGATTAGGATTGTTATCCTCTATGTCCATGCTCTCAGCTGCCGGTTGATCTTCTACAATTGTTTTTACCGGTGGAGTATTTAAAGGAGGTGGGGGTAAGTTGTCTCTAATCTTGATACTCGGCGGTGCACCAACTTTACCTTTCCCTTTGTCCTTTTGATATACCAGAATGGGCTTGGGATTCATATATTCTTCTTGTTTTTCTTTTTCAACCAAGAATCTATCCCAACCATCTTTTGTTTCAGTTGAGACTTCAGTAACTCTACCTGCCATTAATGATATTTTTCGGTGTGCAGTGGAAAAGACTATCCGGTTGGCCTGAGCTATCAAATCATCAATTTCCTAAGGTGAGTTGGCCGGGTATAATGCAAGTAATTTTTCTATTTTTATTTTCTTATCCAGCTCAATTATTCCTTGCCTTCTGGCCTCAAGTCTCTTATATAATTCATCAGGAATTTCATTTAGGACTTGCATCAAAAACTTTTTATACATATCCATGTGTAGTATAACACTTTCCTCAATTTGTCCTTTCTCATCTTCTGATAGGGTGTCGTAGATTTTCCCTATGTTTTTCAATTTTCCTTCCACTGTGATTTCATCCAATAATATGTCAAAAGGGGCCAAGTCAGTGTCTGTCTTCTTCCTCCTTTTGGGGGTCAGCTTTTTCTTAGGTGTGGCTTTCTTGACTGGAGACCTCGTAGCTTGTTGCTTCTGTCTTGTCCTTCTAGGTGAAGGAGTGGATACCGATGAGGGGTCTCTTTTCCTCACAACTCTTTTGAAAGTTGCTAGCATATCGCCTTCTGAGGAGGTATCTACCGGTGATAGATGAGTTTCAGGCTGTTGGGCTGCCAACTCATCTTTTGTTATGCCGGTTTTCTTCAACACATCATCTTTTAATGCTTTTGCTTGCCTGCTTCCTTTCCTCACAGATGCCTCAACTTTCTTTACTCTCTTTTTGGATTGAATTTAACTTTCAATGTACTCAGCACTACCAAATACTTCTTCCTTTGGTTCATGGGGGGCTTCGAGAAGTACTTTGGTATAAGTTTCCACTATGTGGTCATCTGCTTCATACCCCATTTCTGTAACCCAGATTGTTCTTGGGATGACTGCTTCCATCCAGATCTCATCCTTTTTTATTACAAAACAAATGTCATCCTTGTATTTGTTGACAATTTCCTATGATAGTCTAATCCTCTTATTCATTTTGACCTTTAGTGCTTGAAAATACTCATGGATATTCTTTTCTTTGTTTTCACCCATGTTGTTGAATAAGTCAGACAATTGTTTTCCTACCAGTATGTCAAATCCAAAATCCTTGTTGCCTATACCGGGAGCTTGTTTGTTTATATGTAGCACTAAGCATACAAGGAAATTTCCAAATCTAAAGGTTCCTTTCTTATCCTTCTTGATTTTTGCCAAGTTGTCAATTAACTCATCTTTTAACCATTCACAGATGTCAATTTTTACATTGTTCTTAACCATGTCATAAGCACTTTTTATGCATAAACTGGAAATAGAATGAAGCCTATTTGCATGAGTTGCTTTCTAACCTAGAATCATGCTAATGAATCTCACATTTGTATCGGTTACATCATTAACCCTCAATGATCTTTTGTCTAACGTTGCACCAGTTAGTTTCGTTACTAGGTCATTGGAGACCTTCTTGGTTTTGTCGGGTCTAGTACCGGTGGAAGGTAACCCTGCTACTGCTTTCATAGCTACCTTTGTAATTTTGTGCACTGAGTCAAGCCAAAAGAATGAGCCATGTACCCTGCTGAGAACTATCCTAACCACTTCCTTGGGAAATTCAGGAATGCAGAGGATTTCAGTGAATCCTAGGGTTTCAACAATTTGGTGTTCAGGTTTCACATTTCCGGCATTGTCACATATAATAGATTTGTACATGTCTTTGATTTCTTCATCACCTAATTCCTCTATGTTGCAATGAATGTACATTCTAGGGTCTTTTGCATAAACAACACCCTTTGGAATTTGGGAAAAAGCACCTGTGTTGTCATCTTTCTTAGCTACCTTGGGAACTAGCTCAAACACAGGCCTAGGTCATTTTATAACCTCAACTACTATAGGGTTTGCTATGAATTTAGGTGCAGAGGAGGATGCCATGATGATAAATACCTTTTTCTACCTTTGGATGGATTGATTGCTGAAATGCTTTGCCTCTTTGCTCGAAATGCCTTAGCTCATAAATCTTCGCGCTCTCTGAAAGTTTTGAATTCACATTGAAATGAAATGGAGCCAAAAACTTAATTTATAAAGTCTTTTCTGCCACCTACCACATTAATTGTTTGCCAGTAATGTATTAACTCAACTTTATTTGCCGGTAATGAAAGATTTTCAACTCCTTTTCTCTAATCGAGGGAATAATAGCACATGTGTCATTAAATTGCCAAACCCTCAAGATAATTTTCTTCAATTTGATGAAGAACATCCTACCAGTGGAGCATTGCTTTGTCCTACCGGTGGAGCATCATATTATCCTACCGGTGAAGCATTTGTTGGTTCTACTGGTGGAGGAGTAACCCCAATATTTAGATTACCTTTTCTAATCCATTTCTTTGAAAATTCTTGGTTAACCTCTTAAACCTCTTCTTTACCTTTCAAGCTAGTACTTTTGTTATCTACCGGTGTACCTTTACTTCTACAGAATTTTGCAATATGACCAATTTTGTTACATGCATAATAAGTTACATTATTTTTTTGAATAGCTTTCCCATATCCTATGCTAGTTTGTGTTCTGCATTTATTTGATAAGTGACCAAATCTTCCACAAACATAACATCTTACATTCATTCTGCAATTTTCAGAGTTATGACCAATTTTGTTGCATTTGGTGCATTGACTAGTGGGAGGATTGATGTTCTGATAATTCCTAGATCTACATTCATTTGCCCTATGAACATATTTATTATAGTTAAAGCATTTTCCATTGAATTTGTAAGTATTAGAGGGTCTTACCGGTTTGCTTTGATCCTGGGTATTTGCAGTACCAGAGCTTTCTCCAACTTCAAATCTAATTCCAGAAGTGCCACCTTTGAGTTTTTGATTCTTCAATAAGGTACCAAGTTCTTCTGAGATTTTCTTGAATTTTTCTTTGTGTTGATTTGCAATTTCCAATTCCCTTTCCAAGATCTCTTTTTGTCTCATTAGTTCATTCGAGTCATTTTGAGTATGCATCAGATTTGTCTTCAACATATCATTTTCATTGCTAAGTCTTGTGTTCTCATTTGCTGCATCACTTAGTCTTCTGGTCAATTCTTCTTCATTCCTCTTTCTATCCTCGATCTCTTTGTAGAATCTCATAGTCATATCCTGCATTTCATTTTTTGTTGTCATGATCTCTTGTTTCAATTTGCTCATCATATCATTTAAAGATTCCTTTTCATCATTTTCATTTTGTAATTTTTCACAAAGTTCTCTTCTCTTGTTTCTTGTAACAGTAAGATTTTCTTGAAGTGCCTGAATAATGTCCTGATCTGCTTTTAAATCATCTTCTAATTTGATATTTTTCAACTTCTCTGCATCATAGTCAGTAAGAGCTCCTTCAAGTTGTTTCATCAGATTTTCCATCTTTACCGGTGTCAAGATCTTCCTCAAGCTGTTAGGCTTTTGAAAATAGAGGACTAGGCTCTGATACCAATTGTTAGGGTTCCCATAGATACTGAGAGGGGGGGGTGAATCAGTATCTGACTGGGAATGAGATTTTCTTGAAATTGAATATGCAGAATATAAAGTAACAATATACCGATATGCAAGAATTAATGCAAATAACAAAATCAAAAGCATCCACATGAAAAGAAAACCATAACACAAGATGTTTAATGAGGAAATGCAGTGTGGGAAAAACCTCAGTGGGATTTATGACCCACAATATTCACTTACTAGCCAATAAGAGAATATTACTTACAATAGGGGCTTGCACATGCAGGAAGGCCAACTACCTAGAGCTCACTGCTCAACAAGAAGTCACATTGACTTACAAGAGGATTTACACAAATCCAATATTCTATACTGCTTTACAATAGCATCTTCAATGCCAGATTCAGTACCGATTCCTGCTCTATTCTTTACATATACCTTTGACCTACAATTCACACATTAGGTCTGCCTTCTAATTTATTTATTGCATTCTCTCCATATCCTACAAATGCCTACAATGATCTCTTTTATATACAAGAGTCATTTTACAATTTGTCAAGTTGGCTTACAATGATAAACAAAATATTACATATCAAAAATCTTGTCGGCCTCTGTGCTGGTATACATCTTCTGTGCCAGTGCTGGTGTACATTGAATTTGTTGATGCTGGTGCATTGTTCTGTTTGAGTAATGCTTTGCCGATATAATGTCTTTGTTGGTGCCATAGGATTGCAAGGTTGCCTATGTAATGCTTTGCTGGTATAATGTCTTTTCCGGTGCCATAGGATTGCAAGGTTGTCTGTGTAATGCTTTGCCGGTATAATGTCTTTGCCGGTGCCATAGGATTGCAAGGTTGCCATCAATGACAAAACCTTCAATCACACACAATGTCTCATTGGAGTGTCCATATGCCAACAGTATGTCATTTCTTGATGAAATATTTGTCACCTCAAAGACTATAGTGATGCCAAAATAACAAGTTTTCTTTGTGTCATCCAACTTTTTTATGCAAAATTTATGACCATTGCAACACATAGTGTTGTGGTGTTTGACCTATGATATGTCAAACATGTAAAATTTATTGCATTGTGAGTTGATAAACATATAAGTGATTAATAAATTTATACATACCTATTTATCTCTTAAACCATATGCTAAATCAAATTCCCTTTGCGTAACATTGGAATCTCCATCACGATGTGCTTCTTTAACCAATGAAGCCACACCTTCCCATGTTAACATGCATCCAGAATGTTGACAATGTTCAATCCATACCATCATCTAGTCAAGATTGTTTGCAATATACAAATGTAGTGCATCCCACTCTTGACCAACTATACAAAAAATAAATACACGTCTTACAATCGATTTATTTTGAAGATTAAGAATTAATTAACTATAATAACATCTTATAATTACCTCTCACTTTCCTCAATCTACCTTTCCCCGTCAAGTACTCCCCTTCAAATTTGTTAATGGTGTTGGGATCCCAAATGCGATCCACGTGGATCTTTGCTACAAACTTAGGAAGATATTCAGAAATGTACACCATAGAACCCTTAGGATGTGCTCTTTATCGAACTAAATCCTTCAAAAATTTCAATTGCCTCTCAACCATCCACATTGACCTAGTATGTACAAGTCCACACAATTCAATTTCCTCAACTTGGTGTATGAGGTAGTGTTCTTGAGCATTGAAAAAAGCTGGAGGTAGACACTTTTGCATTTCACACATTAAACGAAGAATTTTTCTCTTCCAATATTTTATATCATCTTTATGGATTTCTTTACATGACAACCACCTACAAGGTATTCAAGATGGAAAAAAATATATTACATAACAAGTAAAACAAATCACAAACATAATATCCATACAATGAACTGAAGAAATATCATTACTTACCTCATGTATTTTCCAAGATCATATATGACTTGCTTGACATTATTGTCGAAGTCGTCTGGGAGAGATAGAGGTAGAATGTACTGCAACAGTTATAAAATTATCTTTTCATTTTTTTGTAACATAATACAATGAAAAGTACACATACGCATAGTACTTAAATACATACTAAAAACACTAGAACATGAATTACCTTAATGAAGGTATGCCAATCATGCATTTTCATCGCTGGCCCAAATTTACTTTTCTTTGATATGAGATTGTTTATGTTCACAACAAATCCTGTGGGAAATCAAATTTTTCGTATGACTTCTTTTATAACATTTCTTTGTTGGTCCATTAATAACCAAGGAAGCTCACTTATATTAATTTGGTCTCCATGGCTATTTGTGAGAATGACATTTATCATTGCATGATTGGAATCCTGGATGTCACTACATATTTTGACAATTTTTTCTTTGTCATGCCTTCCATCCAATATTTTCCATACTATCTCTCTTATATTCTTTCCAATATGCATACTATTAAACAAATGAACAATTTGTAACTGCTCATAGTAGGGCAACCTACTAAATTGTTGGGAATAAATTTTTAGTCCCTTAGGATGGTGGTCATTTATGCCTTCACGATCTTCATGATCATCAATCACATCAACAGTAAACAAAACAAAATAGAAAAGATGTTTTATGACAAACCAATAGATGGAATGGCATTACCTTGATGATTA
Organism: Cryptomeria japonica; assembly: GCF_030272615.1. Taxonomy (NCBI): domain Eukaryota; kingdom Viridiplantae; phylum Streptophyta; class Pinopsida; order Cupressales; family Cupressaceae; genus Cryptomeria; species Cryptomeria japonica. Next base: position 136,792,538 of record NC_081408.1, on the reverse strand, counting down.
ATTCTATTATATTCCAACTTCCACAGGTGAGGTGCCATTCTTTGTGGCTTTGATGCATTCTCTTCTTTCCCATTGAAAAGATGTTTTTCAATATTTTGATACTTATGATTTTTGTGTAGAAAGTGCCTATACTCATCAAACACCTGCTTTCCTAAACTTTTTGAATGACAAGATTTCATTTTTGGACAACAAACAAGACATGCAAATTTTCCCTTTGTTTGAAGACCTACAAGATAATGTATAATTGGATTAAATATGATGATTTTTTGAATTATAATGTTCATGCACAACTTAAACACTATAATATACCACAAAAATGTGTTAGCCCCAGGACATCGTGTATTTTCCATAGAAGCATCGCAGGGAATTGAAATTGTCTTTGTCCTATTGGTCTAGAGATGTCATACATAGTGACACCATTCCATAATTCTAGCAACTCGTCGATAAGAGGCTCGATATATACATTCATATCTTTAACTTGGTACTTACCTAATAGAATGAACAAAAACATTACATAATTATTATGACCATTTTACTGCAATATTTATAATTAAATTTAGATGACTATATTTAAATGATAAAATACCTGGAACAATCATTGCCAATATTATGTGCTTCCTCTTTATTGACATCCATGGAGGAATGTTATTGTTGATAACAAAAATAGGTCACACTGAGTAAACAAATCTCATCTCTCCAAATGGATTGACACCGTCCACTACCAATGAAAGCCTGAGATTACGAGGTTCTTCTTTAAAGTGTGGCCACTTTTCCTCTATGCCCATAAATGTTGAACCATTGGTAGGCATTCGAATAATGTCATCTCGACTTCTATTGTGTGCATGGTAATCCATAAATTGTCCCAAGGTAGTGCACTTGAATAATTGCTGCATATGTGGAATAATGGGAATATAGCGAAGAACCTTGTGAGGAACCCTTTTTGTTATTTGATCTGTTCGATATCTACTGATATGACATTCAGGGCATTTAGTTCAAAATTAATGTTGTTTGTGATATATAATATGATCATTGGGACAAGCATCTATTGCTTGATACTCCATTCCAATATATTTCATAATAGCAGATAATTCTCGGTATGAGCAAGGTAGAATATTTGATGGTGGTAAGAAAAACTCACCTATCAATCTACAACAAAAAAAATATAATTTGTTAATATGAAGAATATTAATGGTACAACATGATTCATAGTTTATTATGACGTATATGACATACCTTAACATACATGACATTGTTATGTTGGATAAACCATTCATAACCTTCAAGTTCACCAACAAGAATACAACGGAGAGAAGAGTTGCCTGTGAGCCTTCGTAAAGGGCCTTAGATGCCTTTTGAAGTAAAGGGACATCATGAATGACATCAAGATCATCTTCATCATCATGATCAGCTACGTGAGTACTAAATGAGTCATGGATCAATGTATTTGTACCATCATCTTCAATTGTGTTTTTTGGCTCATGATCGTCATCTTCCATGGGATCATTATCTTCAGCTTCGATATTCACACCTCCATGTTCGTCCAATTCAAAAATCATATTCTCAGGGTTGTGTTGATCCATACCATGTGCTCTAGGGTGCTCAACCTATAAAATTGATAAACATAAATAAATCATGATCATGATCTCATCATCATGTGATTTATTATGTATATAAATTGTTAAAATGATATAATGAAAAACTTACCAATGGATGATAGTCATGTCCACCTTCAATGTGGCCAAGCAGCCTACAATGTTTCTTCGATGTTTTGATTAGAAGTCTTCTAGTCTTTAACCCCTTACAAATTTTGCACGGACAATAACATTTTCCATCACCTTTTCTTTTCAAGTTAGACCACAATCTAGCAATTGTCTTCTTATTTTGTTGTTCATTGATATTGTCTAACATGGTCTTTCTTCACAGGCAAGAAAATTGGGCTATAGAACTAGTTATATAGAAGTTGAAATTTTAGTTATGAAATTACATTTCAGTATAATATACCGAATAAAATTACTTGAAAATAGAAATTATCATCATTGAACCAAAACCATCTAACTCTTCTTTTTCATCTCAAAACACATCTAATGGCTTTGTGGTATGCAATCCTTGTATAAGATATTAAGTTGATTGATGTCTAATTGGGGTAATCCATGAGTGTGTAATGTGAATTCAGTATCCTAAACATTGGAGAGACCTTATCTAACTTGCCTAATCAATGTGGTTGTTGTCCTAATATGAAATATTGAGTTCTACCCTTGCCTCTGCATCAAACTTCTCACTATTACTATTTACTAAGTTGCCATTAGTTTTATGTTCAAAGTCATTCTATATACTCTAGTCGGTTACTACTACCGAAATATTCAGTCGGTAAGCACAGTGCAGTCGGTTATAGAATAAAGTAGTTACAAAGCCTAGTATACATCGAGCTGTCTACTGAGTATCACCAATGTGTCTACCGAGCAGCAATAATGATATACTGAGTTAACACACACCGAGTGAAACGTGTTACCAAATTCATTGAACCTAGACACACATGGGAAATGTGTTACAAGATCAAGGTAAAGGGAATCTTTATCACTTAGGAAATTGTACCTTAAAGATTTTGTATGATTTTGAGAATATCTATCCAATGAAATATTTTGTATGGTTATTCATTTGATAAATCATGTTTGTAAGATCTAAAGCAATGATCTAGATCACCGACATAAGATATCTATTTATACAGCATGAATTGAGGATCAGATAATGAGATGGATATATGAGTTGAATGTGTGTGAAGCAAGACATGTGTGATAGATAAGGAAGCACTGAGTATTGTGACTGTCAGAGACACAGAGGTCACCGAGAAGCATTTCAGAGAATAGTCAAGGAACAAAGTAAACAGAAGGGTTTACCGAGTTACTTTATGGGTTACTGAGGTATGCTATAAGTAAGGTAATATCATTTTGAGCACATAGAATCTACTATAACATTCCAGATGTAAAGTTGAAGATATTTGTAATATTGATTGTAATATTTTGAGTTGTAAGAGAAACCTTTAATAGGGTAAAAGACTCTAACAAAGTCTATAAATTGTAAAGCCTTTAACCAGGTGCAACATTTAGAATAAGTGTTGTAAAATCCTTTAACAAGCTAGATCTAACAATCTCAATACTCCTAATAGGGTAAGCTATCAAAAATAGCTGAACATGTATCTCTAATCGAGCAACCTTTATTATTGCAGTAGTGAAGTTGTGGTTGCCATCCCCACCACAGTTTTTCTCTCTAACCAAGAGTTTTTGCATAACCAAAATATATGTGTTATGGAGTGAATCATTTATGATTGTTATTTATTTGTTTTAGCATTATATTATGTTTCAAGAGTTTTTGGTTTATGCTTAACAATAAAGTTATTATTGAAGAAAAGATTTGAAGTACTGATTCACCCCTCCCCTCTCAGTACATTAGCTTTCCATATTGGGCCTAACAATTGGTATTAGAGCTTGAATCTTGGAAAAGGGTTTAACTACCTAAAGAGAAAGATCTTATCAATGGAAGGCTACAGACAATCTCAGAGAATTGTAAATCTTCAAAATGAATTGGATCATGCTAATCAAGTGATTACTGACATGCAGAAACAAATGCAAAAATCTCTGAAAGTTAGAAGAAGATTATCTAATGATTTACAAGACTCTCAAGAGTTAGTGGAACAAATTGAGACATCATCTGAGAACAGTATATCTGAAGAGACTAAAGAAATGATTGAAGAATTGAAAGAGAAGAACAAAGTACTGACTGATCAGCTAAAAGCAATGAAAAGAGGGCATGAACATTTCAGCACACAGATGATTGAAAATCTTGATGCATTGAGGACAGCCGAGGATAAAGTAAAAGATCTAGAAAGAGAAAAACAACAACTTGAAGCATTAGTATCTAAAAAGAATGATGAAATCACAAGGTTGACTAGGATTCAACAAAATCTGTTAGTCAATTGGGTTATGCACATCATGAAGCAACTCTGAAAGATGATGAGAATCAAGCATTGAAATTTAAAGTATCAAGGTTGATCGATGAACTTGAAATAGAGAAGAAATCCAAGGAAACACTGAAAAAGAGTTATGAAGCATCAAAGATGTTGGATGAGCAACTGAATACAAAAAGACCCAACAAAGTTGTAGGACTCGGTTACAAAGGAAAAGACTCTACCAAGAAGGGAATACACACCACCAAGAGAGGAGAATCATCAAAGCAAGAGGGAAATAAGAAGAATATCAAAGGAAAGAAGCCTATGTGCAACTACTGTGGAAAACAAGGACATATTGCTAACATGTGCCAAATCAGAAAGGTAAGCAACCGAATGTCACTAGGTCTAATGGTTATTGTTACAATTGCAATAGATATGGTCACACATCTAACCAATGTAGGACAAAGTCTGCTAGTAATTATCAGAAGGAAAAATTCAAAAGGTTTTGTAAAAACTGTAATAGATATAGACATAGTACCAAGAAATGTTGGTTTAAGTAGAAGAACTATATGTGGTCTGCACACCGAACAAATAATAGAGGCTACCAAACTCACATAGATCCTAACCGATAGTATTCTATAGTACCATGGGATTACAATACAAGAATATGGTGTGAATGTTGTGGAAGATATGGACATATAAGTGCCAACTGCTTTATAAGGTTTGGAATGAACAACCGAAGATCATGGAGAAATCCTGGTATGGCATGTTTTCATTGTCACAAAGTTGGACACTTGGTTAGAGATTGCAAAGATCATCCTAGAGGAGACACTGAGGAAATAAAAGGCAATTTATAGATGATTTAGAAAAAGAATTAAATTGTGTCAAATGAAGAAAGCACCTTACCTACCGAGTTAGGTGCACCCATTCCAAATTAATCGATAAAGGTATGAAGGGACTATATTCTCTCAAAGGTTGAATCTTAACAGTTCCTATTTTATCATGTACTTAATTCAAAATCTGCATAGCTAAAGATACATTAGAAAATTTGAAATTTTATCAAGTCTTTTGGAAGCTTGTCAAGTCGGTAAATGCAAGAAGTCTGGCTACTCGGTAAAAGCATAAAAAGGAAGTGGTACCGAGTGCATTTAATGCTTTCTTACCTAACTACATGGAGCTCAATAAGGTAAAATTATGTACTTAAAGCTTTTACTCGGTCATTTGCAGAGCAAAGCGATTCAAAGGCGATCAAACCTCCTTCGAAGTGAATTCAAAGGAATTTACATCAATCACAACACATTGTCAAGAAAGTTTACTGATCATATCAAGTTGTTATTATTTGCTAAGTAGAGAGCGTCTGCTATTTGAAAGTATTCAAACCCTAAGGATCTTTTGTTTAGTCTTTATCCAAAATTTGCAATGGCACCTAAGATCCAGAAGCCCGTTGTTGTTGAGAATATTGAAAAGCTCTCTCTAAAATACTCTCTCACTCCCAAAGTTGCATCTGAACTGGAAGATAAAACTGCATTTTCACTCATTCCGGATAGGGTTTTATTAGTTGAGGATGTGAGATTCTTCACTAAGTGTCGAGTTGAGGAACTAGGTCATGTTGAGATAAAAAACACATATGATGAATTGTGTACTGATGGTAAACTAGATAGCAAATTCGAGCACATCAAAGTCAAAGGATAGACTGAAGCCCTAACCTACCCGCGAGTCTTCAAACCCCAGTGGGTTAAATTTGTTTTGAGCAAAGTTCATGATGCTTCATGTGGTTAGAGGAGCAACCATTTAAGATTACCAAGGAAATCATCCATTTGATCACTGGTTACCCTATTGATGATCATGCCCGAGCTCAGAAAATGATATCACAGAAGGAATTGATCAGTTTAACCAGAGTAGAATTTGATTGCAAAGGTCTAAAACTGAACAATATCATAGATGCAGAGCTGAAGTTTGCAATTAGAGTGATAGGTTATTGTTTCTTTCAATCGGCAAGGGAAAACAGTGTACCCTATGCAGCTGTCGATTTAGCCTACAAAATTGTGAAGAAAGACATGAAAATTGATTTATGCGAGGTATTATTGAAAAACCTGTTTGAGAATCTCAATACCATAAGGAAGCCAAAGAAGAATAACTTGGCAAATACACTGAAGTTTGGATCACTTTTGGTATGCATGTTTTTCTATTTTGAGAAATTCTTTCCATCAGTCGGTAAAGTAGTTTGGGAGCTACACCGACCAATCACCCATCAAATCAATGACTTCATCAAGAAGCTAGGTGATAACTTTAATGATATTATGGATGATTACTTTAGCAAGTTTCAGGAGAAGATGCATAACAAGTATAGAATTCCACCCAAGTTAGTAGATAAATACAAGGATGACATATGCTTTGAAGTAGAAATTGACTATTGCTATGTTAATGCTATGGAACCGAGAACTCAATCTTTGCCACCTATGGGTTATGAGATTGATTTTGACATTACACAACAATAGATAGATGCTTTTCTTACATTACCAAGGCATGCTACCAATCTGAGATACGGTACATATGAAGAAGTCAAAGAGAAAGTTAAGATGAGAATTGTAGTACCAAAGGCTACAAGGAAAGCAACAAAAATGATCAAGGCATTAACAAAGAAATTTGGAGAAGGTTCTTCCTCCACACCTATCAAGGGCACTCTAGTCGTCACCAAGGAGGAATCTGAAGCCCAAGAGGTAACAATTACATTGAGCACCAAATTGCCTAAAGGAAAAATTTTGAAAAGGAAGAAAAAGGACACATCAAAGGCATCACTGACTCCTTCAATCAAATCCCCAAACACAAGATCATTTGCAGCATCACCGAGTAAGAAACCAAAGAATGTTGCCACACCTAAGGTAATAAAAACTTACAAGAAATCTACTCAGAGACTCATTTTGACTAAAGAGTCAAGTGACACCGAATCTAAAGATGCAAACAAATTTTAGATTGTTAAGGGTAAATAGAAAGATGTACATAGCATTGATAATTTCTGTGCAAATCTGAAACAATATGGTGGACTTGGATCATTTAGATTTGTTAAGTATGAATCCAAAAATAATGATGAAAAGAGACAAATAGAAGAAGCTATCATCTACACACTTCTAAAATTTTGATTGGTACCATTGGAAGTATCTAACTCTCTTCCAAAGGAATTTTATATGCATATTGATAACAGGTGGAAGTATGCTATGGATTTGGAGAAATAGATAAGAGAAAGAAGTCTGGTTCATCTTTTCTTAGACATGTCGGTAGATGAGATCAAGGAACATCTCAAAAACTACCACCCAAACTTCCTAGTCAAGCAAAGAGCCTTAAAATTGATGAATGGCCTTTATCTGGATGTAGAAAATCAAACCAAAGAAAAGTGGGAGGAAATATTTCGAAACAAGAATGCTGGTGAGCAAGTAGAAGTTGAAATAGTTGATGTCACCAACCAAGATCCTGATATCCCCGAGCAAGACCCTACTGACACTATACAAATTGATGAGGATATCATGGACACCGAAGCACAAGAATAGGAAATGATAGAAGGGAATTCTTATGCTCAACTGGTTTCAAGTGAGTCTATTTTGCAACAAGTTCAGCCCTATCCTCCGGTCACTCAGCATGTTTCAACCAAAACACCTCAAGAAACCCAACAAGGAACAGAAGGTCACAAGTCTACAAAAGGAGAAGCTACTTCTCAGGCCACTAGGGAACAGACATCTCAAGCACCTTCTAGCACTGAAAATGTTACAACTGAGATCCCAAGCAAGGATTCACCGACGGCTACAATAGAGGTTCAAGAAATTGACAAAAGTGTTGCCTCTACTGAGAAACCTACCAAGGGTCAACAAGCCTCCCAAGCCATTGTCTTAGTCCAACCGGTGAAATCTAAAGAAAAGAAAATGAAAAAGCATATTTTCAAATTAGATTTGTCAAAAACAATAGTGTTGCCGAATGTAGACATCTCCAAATTAAAAGGGCAAGCACTCATTGAATTTGGTGAACTATGCAAAGCCAAAGCAAAACAGGAGAAGCAAATGGCTATTCAAAAGAAAAATAGAGTACTTCAAAAGGTGAAAGAACTCTTAATCGATATGCTACCTGAAGCTACAGTGACAACAGATGCCGTCATCCATGTTAAACTAGATGAACTCCTAATGAAGATAGAGACATTTGGAGTAGATGCCTCTGAATATTTGAGCAAATTGAAGGACAAGGAGCTCACTGCTAAAATGATTGAAGAGGTACAGAAAGATATTGCTATTGGCAAAGTTAAACTTGTCAAATTTATTGTTGAGTTGTCCCCTCAACTCAAGCATATTCTTTCATTATTTTAGAAACTCTGTACATTTTATTTATTCATTAAGGACATCAAGAATAAAACCTAAGTGATTGAGAAAGAGATCACTGATCTCTCCAATCAATTGACCACCAAGCCAAATTCTATTCAGAATTACTATACCAAGCTACAAAAGCTCATGGCTCAACAATTAGAACTTCGGAACGAAGAGCACCAAATAAGGATGGGCATTATGACACTTCAAACATTATTCATTCCACATTTGTCCTTCATCCACGAGAAGATCAACAAGGCTATGTCCCTATCCACTCAGCCAGAGGGAAGCACCTTAGATGGACTAATTTCACTATTAACTGACATTATAGCTCTGAAAACACTCATGGATAGTGTCAAGGATGCCCTCTCTACCACTCTCACCGATGCCAGAACCAAGTACAAATCCATTTTTGACCAGTTGCCTCCACCCAATGGTAACTAGTTTTGATGTCTGTCAAAAAGGGGGAGTATAGTGTATATAAGTAGATCAACATATTCGAGTATACAGATAATTTTAATAGGAGGAGCAGTGAACCAAGCAAAGGATAGCCGAGCAAGTGATCACCAAATAGAGAACCGAGCAGTGAATACATAATATTGATCATAGCATATGAATAATCAGAGTTATGTACAGTATATTGATAAGGGGAGTATATCTAAATATACTATTTTATTGACAAATGTATATACTGTCAGTTTTGTCAAATTTTGTAAGTATATAGATTTTTGAGTTATGACTTTGCAAGTAGTTTTGTCAAACATCTCAACTAATGTCAAAAGGGGAGATTGTTACTATTTAGTAAATCGCCATTAGTTTTATGTTCAAAGTCATTCTATATACTCTAGTCGGTTACTACTACCGAAATATTCAGTCGGTAAGCACAGTGCAGTCGGTTATAGAATAAAGTAGTCACAAAGCCTAGTATACACCGAGCTATCTATTGAGTATCACCAATGTGTCTACCGAGCAGCAATAATGATATACTGAGTTAACACACACCGAGTGAAACGTGTTACCAAATTCATTGAACCTAGACACACATGGGAAATGTGTTACAAGATCAAGGTAAAGGGAATCTTTATCACTTAGGAAATTGTACCTTAAAGATTTTGTATGATTTTGAGGATATCTATCCAATGAAATATTTTGTATGGTTATTCATTTGATAAATCATGTTTGTAAGATCTAAAGCAATGATCTAGATCACCGACATAAGATATCTATTTATATAGCATGAATTGAGGATCAGATAATGAGATGGATATATGAGATGAATGTGTGTGAAGCAAGACATGTGTGATAGATAAGGAAGCACTGAGTATTGTGACTGTCAGAGACACAAAGGTCACCGAGAAGAATTTCAAAGAATAGTCAAGGAATAGAGTAAACAGAAGGGTTTACCGAGTTACTTTATGGGTTACTGAGGTATGCTATAAGCAAGGTAATCTCATTTTGAACACATAGAATCTGCTATAACATTCCAGATGTAAAGTTGCAGATATTTGTAATATTGATTGTAATATTTTGAGCTGTAAGAGAAACCTTTAACAGGGTAAAAGACTCTAACAAAGTCTATAAATTGTAAAGCCTTTAACCAGGTGTAGCATTTAGAATAAGTGTTGTAAAATCCTTTAACAAGGTAGATCTAATGATCTCAATACTCCTAACAGGGTAAGCTATCAGAAATAGTTGAACATGTAGCTCTAACCGAGCAACCTTTATTATTGCAGTAGTGAAGTTGTGGGTGTCATCCCCACTGCAGTTTTTCCCTCTAACCAAGAGTTTATGCGTAACCAAAATATATGTGTTATGGAGTGAATCATGTATGATTGTTATTTATTTTTTTTATCATTATATTATGTTTCAGGAGTTTTTGGTTTATGCTTAACAATAAAGCTATTATTGAAGAAAAGATTTGAAGTATTGATTCACCCCTCCCCTCTCAGTACATTAGCTTTCCATATTGGGCCTAACACTCACATCATGTTTCTTCAACAAAATACACTAATATGAATTGAGCCAACACCATGAGGATACGGTCAAGTATCAATATGGAAACTAATCATAATACATGAAGATGGGGTTCACACAAAAGTGTTGGCTCTCAACAATGCCACACTTCCAAAATTGTCAATCTCAAGGCTTGTCCTATTGGGTGAGCACTCATTGATGGCCACAAGGCCAAATCAATGTATGTAGGCTTCAAACTCCTAACTCTAGGCTAGGAGGACCCTACAAAAGGTCTATGAACACTCACTTGGTCTAGGGGTTTCACTAGAGATATTGAATAGGAGGATCTAGAAGAACCATCACTAGAGATATTGAATAAGAGATAGACTTCTACTACTGCATTAAAAGCATTGGCATGTTCTTCATTTATTGATGTAAACTCTCTATGACGCCAGCACAACCAACAAAGGTGTAAAAAGTTGTTTGCAATGCATAGATTTTTAGGATTGTCCTTTGAGAAAACAAAATTAAAGTATGGAAGCAGGATCTGCCAGCTCATGAGGGAATCTTGATGAAAAATAAGTATAAAATTTTTGGGTGAGCTTATATGAAAAAACTCATGCTTCTTGATGGGTTTATGTCTGATTGTTTCTTTTGTAGAGAGGCAGGTGTAGTATCTTTCCTGTAAACAGAAGATTATATCCCAAAATATTTTATATCATTACAAGATTAATATTACAATTTTGCTATTTATCATAATTCAGAAGTGAGTATATCTAGCTTTCAACAATTGTAACTGGAAAGGTAATAAAGCTATCAGTTTTAAGGAATTTTTGTTAGGGATCAATTGTTTTCTTTACTCATTCAAAGCATGGCATGGGTATCAAATCAATACTAGGTACAATGTCAATGCTGAAATGGTACTGATTATACTGGTCTCAATGCAAACTTGACCATCTATAGAAGGAATAGGCATTATAGTTTGATTGATGAGAAATATAAGGTTTGTTTGATTACTCAAGGTCTTCATACATTGGGAACGTCATATGTATGCTCATGGATAACATTTGACATCAAGGAGACAATAAAGAGACAAAACCCAGGCAATAGCATATACCCAAATCCATGGGGAGATACAGAAGACATTTTTAAAGTAATATCTAAGCACAAAGCATCTTATTGAATTTAGATTTCTAGTTTGCTTATGGTACATAACACAACATGGAAAACAAGAAATACTCAATAAATAACAGGATTCATTGATCTAGTATTATCACAATCTGCACTTGGCCTTCAATATTTTCTCCTCCTAACACTATTTATCCATTACCTATCAAGTACAAAACTCTAAAACCTGTGGATATTAAAATACATAAGACTGTTAGGATTCCCACAGATACTAAGAGGGGGGGGTGATTCAGTATCTAACTGGTGGATAGAATTTCTTGCCTTAAAACATGTAGAGCATATCATAACAGTGTACCGATATGCAAGAAATAAAGCAATAAACATAATTAAAATCATCCACATGAAAAGAACACCATGACACAAGGATTTAATGAGGAAACCCGGTGTGGGAAAAACCTCGGTGGGATTTGTGACCCACAATATTCACTTACTAACCAATGAGAGAATATTACTGCTACAAGAGGGGCCTGCACATGCAGGAAGGCCAACTGCCTAGAGCTCACTGCTCAAACACAAAATGGGAAGTCTAACTGACTTACAATGATGGATTATACAAATCCAATATCTTGTACTGCTTTACAATAGTATCTATAATGCTAGATCTAGTGCCTGTTTCTGCTCTGTTCTTTACATAAAACCTTTAACCTATATTTTGCATAATAGGTTTGCCTAATATCTTTTTCTTATCTCTTCTTCTTCCACTTACAAAATTTCTACAATGATCTCTCTTATATATAAGAGACATTTTACAACTTGCCAAGTCATCTTACAAAGATTTTACAATAATAAATAAAATATAATATAACAAAAATCCTATCAGCCTCTGTGTCGGTATGCTTCCTTTCTCTATGCTGGTGTCGGTGGTTTAAGTGCCGGTGTAGAGTCTGATCTTGCTAGTGCTGGTGTAGTGTAATGCCTTGCTGGTGCCATAGGATTGTAAGGTTTCCATCAATGACAAAACCTTCAATCACCTATAATGTCTCATTGGAGTGTGCATATGCCAACAATCTCCCCCTTTGACATTGATGGCAACACTCATGAGAAAATTCAAAAGTGTATCCAAAATTGTAATCCAAAAATGTTTCCAAAAATATGTTACCAAAAATATAAGAACTCCCCCTGAGTAGATAAGTCTTTTGTCAGTTATTTTCTCATACTACTACTTCTCCTTTGGCATCAATGACAAAGGTTGTCAAGGTGTCAATAGAGTTGTAGTCTCAACCTTGTAACTGGGTGGTTACAATTTGAAAAAGCTCTGCCAAAATCAAGTTTATACTCTCCATAAACTTCTTTCTATCTTTGTTCTTTTAACTGTACTGGTGAGGTGTTGCATATGCTCTGTCGGTGTTTTCTGTCCCTGTACCAATACCTCAGATATTTCCTTCTGTAATGATGCTAGATAGTCCAATCTTGGACTCAGTTTTAGTCTCAAATTCTTTGCCTTATTTACTATTCTCTCCTTTTCTCTTCCTAGCTTAAGTAACTCTTCCTCAAAAGTTGTTATCTTTTGCTAAAAAACTGATAATGTATCAGGTGAGTTAACAAAATTATCAGCAAGTTTATTGATTTCATCCTGTACCTTGCTCGTCTTCTTATCTATGTCTACTATCAAAAAGTTTGTCTTGCAGGTGTCTTTGTATAGAGTCTTAAATTCCTTCAATTAGTTACACAGTTCTGGTAGAAGTGTGTCAAAATCTCTAGTACACTTCTTTATTTGATCTTCAAAGAATTTTTGCTTTTCAATTTCTACCTTGTCCTTCATTGTCTCTTCCTTTATTTTCTCAATAGTCACTGTGTTCTTAGTGATGTATTTACACAAAGTATTGAGTTGTCCTAAAGAATCCTTATTGTCTATGTTACAGTTAGGAGCTATTACCTTTAAAATTGGGATTGTGTCATCTATAGCTTTATAAGCCTATTAACTACAATCTGTTATCCTTTTGATTGAATCCAAAAGTACTTCAGTTACATTAGTTGATTTGTGGCTTGCTAAGGAGCAACCAACATTTTGAATTCTGCTGGTGGAGGAAGTAACCAAGCTTGCAGTGACCTCTGGTAGGTCAGTCTATGTTTGCATTTCCTTAAGCAATGGTTTGTGTACTTCTCCTGTTGCTGGTTGTACTGTTTCCTCGTGACTCTATTCCTATTCTTGTTCCGGAGCCTTTTTCTCTTCTTATTTTTTGTCTGTTGTTTTGTGTTAACATCTGCCGATTTCTCTTGTGTTTGATTAGTTTGCTCAGTTACCAGTGGCTCACTAGCCATGTCTGTCATACTAGTTGTATCTTTATCTACCACAATGTTGATCTTTTGTGTATCAACATCTACTGTGTATAGTACCTCAGGATTATGCTTAGTATCCTTTATGTCCATACTCTCATCTGTCAGTTGATCTTCAGTAGTTTTTACCGGTGATGTAATTTTAGATGGTGGGGATAAGTTATCTTTAACTTTGATGCTCGGAGGTCCACCAACCTTTCCTTTACCCTTGTCTCTTTCCTTTTGGTATACCTTTATAGGTTTGGGTTCCTGTTTTTCTTTTTCAACAAGAAATATGTCCCATGCATTTTTTGTTTCTTCAGTTACCTCATTAACTCTTCCAACCATTAAAGCAATATGCTAGTGTGCAGTAGAGAATACTGACTAGTTGGCTTCAGCAATTAAGTCATCTATCTCCTTAGGTGAGTTTACTAGATAAACAACTAGTAACTTTTCAATTTTAATTTTCTTATCAAGCTCTATAACAGCTTGTCTTCTTGCTTCTATTCTTTTGAATAGTTCATCTGGTACTTCATCTATCACTTCCATCAAAAATTTCTTATACATGTCCATATGCAAAATAACACTGTTTTCCACTTGTTCTTTTTCATCTACTATCAGAGTGTCATAGACCTTTCCTATGTTTTTGAGTTTCCCTTCCTCTATATTTTCATTTAGCAATATGTCAAGAGGGGCCAAGTTTTGTTTTGATCTCTTCTTCTTCTTTGGTGTTGTCTTTCTAACTGGAGACCTTACTGCTCGTTGTTTCTCTCTAGTTCTCCTAGGTGAGGGTGTGGTTGCTAGTGAAGGATCTCTTTTCCTTACAACTCTCTTAAAAGTTGTAGGCATGTCACTCTCTGAAGAAGTGCCTACCTGTGATAGGTGAGTTTCAGGCTATAGAGTTCCTAACTCATCCTTAGTGATACCGGTTTGTTTCAGTATATCTTCTTTAATAGCTTTTGCCTATCTAGAACCTCTTCTCACAACTGCCTCAATCTTTTTCACTCTCTTTTTAGATTGTATTTGATTTTCTATGGTCTCAGCACTACCAAAGACTTCTTCCTTTGGTTCATTTGGTGCTTCAAGAAGTGCTTTAACATAAGTCTCAATTATATGATCATCAGTCTCATAACCCATATTTGTTACCCAGATTGTTCTAGGGACGACTACTTCCATCCAGATCTTATCCTTTTTTATTACAAAACATATATCATCCTTGTACTTGTCAACAATCTTCTATGATAATCTGATTCTCTTCTTCATTTTGGACTTAAGTGCTTGAAAGTATTCATGGATATTCTTTTCCTTGTCTTCACCCATGTTATTCAATAGTTCTGTTAACTATTTTCCTATCAGTATATCAAATCCAAGTACTTTATAGCCTATACCAGGAACCTGTTTGGTTATGTGTAGCATCAAGCATACAAGAAAATTACCAAACCTAAAAGTTCCTTTCTTATCTTTCTTTATCTTGCCTAAGTTGTCAATTAACTCATCTTTTAACCATTCACATACGTCAATTTTCACATTGTTTGTAACCATATCATAAGCACTCTTAATGCATAAAATTGAAACTGAGTTGAGTCTATTTGCATGAGTAGCTTTATACCCTAAAATCATGCTAACAAATCTCACATTTATATCTATTACATCATTTACCCTCAAGGACCTTCTATTGGATGTTGCACCAGTTAAGTTCATAACTAGGTCATTGGAGACCTTTTTAGTCTTGTCTGGTATTTTACCGGTGGATGGTAACCTTATGACAGCTTTCACAGCTTCCTTTGTAATTTTGTGAATTGCATCTAACCAGAAAAATTCACCATGTACCCTGCTTAAAACTATCCTAATCACATCCTTGGGAAATTCAGTAATGCAGAGGATTTCAGTAAATCCTAGGGTTTCAATGATTTTATGTTTTGGTTTTACATTTTCGAAGTTATCACATATGATAGATTTATACATTGTTTTGATCTCTTCATCTCCTAATTCTTCTATGTTACAATGAATGTAAATTCTGGGGTCTTCAGCATAAACAAATCCTTTTGGAATTTGAGAAAAAGCACCTACAATGTCATCTTTCTTTGCTACCTCGGAAACTAGTTGAAACATGGGCCTAGGGCATTTTATAACCTTGACTACAGTAGGGTTTGCTATATATTCAAGTGTAGAGGTGGATTCCATGATGATAAATACCTTTTTCTACCTTTGGATGGATTGCTTGCTTGAAGTGCTTTGCCTCTTTTCTCGAAATCCCTTAGCTCTACAAATTTCGCGCTCTTCGAATGTTTGAAATCTCGGTGAAGTGAAATGGAGCCAAAACCACAAATTTATAATGTTTATTTGTCATCTACCATATTTAATGCATGTCGGTTAAGTATTCACTTAACATTGTCTACCAGTAATGAAGTAATTTCTAACTTCTCATCTCTAACTGAGGGAATAATAGCACGTGTCATTAGATTGCTAGACCATCAAGGAAATTTTCTTCAATTTGATGAAGAACTTCCTATCAGTGGAGCACTACTCTGTCTTGTCGGTGGAGTAATACTCTATTCTGTTGGTGGAGTGTTGGTTGGTTCTATCGATGGAGGATTATTCCCAATATTTAGAGTAGATTTTCTAATCCATTGTTTTGAGAATTCTTGTTTTATCTCTTCAACTTTTTCTTTCCCTTTCAAGCTAGGACCTTTGTTGTCTGTCGATGATCCTTTACTTCTACAGAATTTTGCAATATGCCCAATCTTGTTACATGCATAACAAGTCACATTATTTTTCTGAATAACTTTTCCATTGCCTATGCCGGTTTGTGTTCTGCATTGACTAGATAAATGTCCAAATCTTCCACAAACATAACATCTCACATTCATTCTGCAATTTTCAGAGTTGTGACCAACTTTGTTGCATTTTGAACATTGACCGGTGGGTGTGTTGATATTCTGATAATTTCTAGATCTACATTCATTTTCTCTATGACCAAACTTATTACAGTTAAAGCATTTTCCATTGAGTTTATAAGTATTAGGTTGCCTTATCAATTTGCTATGATCCTATGTGTTTGCAGTACTAAAGCTTTCACCAACTTCAAATCTAATTCCAGAAGTGTCACCCTTAGGTTTTTGATTCTTCAGAAAGGTGCCAAGTTCCTTTGAGCTTTTCTTGAATTTTTCTTTATGTTGATTTGCAGTTTCTAGCTCTCTAAGAGTTCTTTCTACCTCATCAGTTCATTGGAGTCATTCTGAGTGTGCATTAGATCTGTCTTCATTAAATCAATTTCATAGCTAAGTCTTGTGTTCTCATTTGCTGCATCACTTAGTCTTTTGGTCAATTCTTCTTCATTCTTTTTCCTATCCTCAATTTCTTTACAAAATCACATAGTCATATCTTGCATCTCATTCTTCATTGTTATGTTCTCCAGTTTTTGCTTGCTTATCTAATCATTAAGTGATTCCTTTTCATCATTCTCATTTTGCATCTTTTCACAAAGTTCTCTTCTCTTATTTCTTGCAATGGTAAGATTTTCTTGAAGTCCCTAAATGATATCCTAAGCTGCTTTTAGATCATCTTCTAGTTTGATATTTTTCAATTTTTCTACATCATAGTCTGAGAGAGCTCCTTCAAGTTGCTTCATCAGATTTTCCATATCTACCGGTGTCAAGATCTTCCTCAAGTTGTTAGGCTTCTAAAAATAGAGGACCGGGATTTGATACCAATTGTTAGGATTCCTACAGATACTGAGAGGGGGGTGTGAATCAGTATCTAACCGGTGGATAGAATTTCTTAACTTAAAACATGTAGAGAATATTATAACAGTGTATCGGTATGCAAGAAATAAAGCAATAAACAGAATCAAAAGCATCCACATGAAAAGCACATCATGACAAAAGGATTTAATGAGGAAACCCAATTTGGGAAAAACCTCGGTGGGATTTGTGACCCACAATATTCACTTATTGGCCAATAAGAGAATATCACTGCTACAAGAAGGGCCTGCACATGCAAGAAGGCCAACTGCCTAGAGCTCACTGCTCAAACACAAAATGGGAAGTCTCACCGACTTACAATGATGGATTATACAAATCCAATATCTTGTACTGCTTTACAATAGCATCTATAATACCAGATCCAGTATCGGTTTCTGCTCTATTGTTTACATAAAACCTTTAACCTATATTTCGCATAATAGGTCTGCCTAATATCTTTTTCTTATCTCTTCTTCTTCCACTTACAAAATGTCTACAATGATCTCTCTTATATATAAGAGTCATTTTACAACTTGCCAAGTCGGCTTACAAAGATTTTACAATAGTAAATAAAATATAATATAACAAGAATCCTATCGGCCTCTGTGTCGGTATGCTTCCTTTCTCTGTGTCAGTGCCAGTGGTTTGAATGCCAGTGTAGAGTCTGATCTTGCTAGTGCCGGTGTAGTGTAATGCCTTGCCGGTGTAATGCCTTGTTGGTGCCATAGGATTGTAAGGTTGTCATCAATGACAAAACCTTCAATCACCTACAATGTCTCATTGGAGTGTGCATATGCCAACAAAGACAACATTGTAGCATATTATAATAATCTGTTATAAAACCAAAGCACTTGGGAGTGATTCTTTTGTTTGTCACAGTCCAGGAAAACAGTGTCTACTGGAGCCTTGAATAACTGACAAGAAAGATTTTTAATTCCTTTTCTTTTTCCTTTTGATTTTTTCACTGTCACTTTCATCCTCCGAGTCAGATGCCCTCGCCCTTTTCTTTCTTCTTGTTTTTTCATACTTATTGTCATGCTTTGAATTATTTTTCTTTCTTGGTGACTCCTTACTGCTCTCATGCTCAGTTTCACTCTCAAAATCTGAGTCTGATGTATCAGAATCTGACGAACCTGATGAACTAGAAGAATTGTCATTAGAGGTAGATTCATTTGACTCACGAATAGACTTTTGCTGCTGCATTATAAGCCTTGGAATATTTGTCAAATACTCACGTAAACTCTCAGTGATACCACCAAGACCAATAGAAGTAAATAAATTGATAGCAAACCGTGAATTTTTGGGATTGTCCTTTGGAAAAATTGAATCAAAAGACTCCTGCATTGTTGGATCGTTCTACCTTTCATTAAGCAACAATATACCAGGCTGCTCTGCTAGCTCCTGGAAGAGAATCTTTATAAAAATACGGGAAGAGGAAGTAGTATCTTCCTCTGTCAGATGTATATAAGCAAGACAATGCCATGGAAGAGCATCTGTGCCAAGTAAGTGGACAAAAAACTTTGCAACATTACGTAGTTTATTGTTTCCAATCTATGTATCATAGAATATTGTTGTACAAAACACTTATCATAAAATTCCTGATAAATTTTATTGATCATACAAAATATTTGCCCAAGAAGACCAAAAAAATGAAGGTATGTTCTCTCTTGACTGCAACATTCTAACATCATGATGCATAATTCCATCTCTTGACCAGGTTCAAGCTTGATCTTTAGTAGCTTATGACTAGCTTCATCAAAATCAACACTTGACATGATTGTCAAATAAATTGTACGTCTTAAATTGACCAAGTTTGTCTCTGTCTCATCTTGTATTCTCAGTGCTTCCTCACCTTCCTCTTCATCATCATCATCATTATCTGAATCATTCTCCCCTTTTGCTTCATCTGAAGAAGCATCTCCAAGGATATCTTTCTTCAGTTTTTCATAGGTTGCCTCAAAGAAATGTGGTTTTCTGGACTACAATGATTGCCAGATATGCACAAAATGGATTTGTTGAGAAGGCTTTAGAAACTTTCAAGAAAATGCAATCAGCATGTGCAAAGCCAAATTCCACAACCATTGCTACTATCCTCCCTGCCTGTGCCAAAATGGGAGATTTGGAACAGGGTATGGACATTCATCGAAGCATAAAGGATAGAGGAATTTTGTCAGATGTTGTAGTTGCAACTACCCTGGTAGACATGTATGCAAAATGTGGAAGCATAGACAAGGCATGTGAACTGTTTGATAGAATGCCTGAAAGAAATGTTGTATCATGGACTACAATGATTGTTGGATATGCACAAAATGGATTTGTCGAAAAGGATTTAGACACTTTCAAGCAAAAGAAATTGGCAGGCATAAAGCCAAATTCCACAATCTTTGCCAACATCCTCCTTGCCTGTGCAAAAATGGGAGCTTTGGAACAGGGTATGGACATCCATCAAAGCATAACGGATAGAGGAATTTTGTTAGGTGTTGTACTTACAAATGCCCTGCTTGACATGTATGCAAAATGTGGAAACATGGACAAGGCTTGTGAATTGTTTGATACGATGCTGCAAAGAGATGTGATCTCATGTGAACAATCAACATGTGCGTATACCGGAGGAAGGGATTGCTGCAACAAAATTGAACGCTCACTCCTCAATCATGGTTCTATGGTTTTATGAGGAGTGGATTCCTATATGGTATTATGCATTCAAGGAACCACGCCTTTGACTAGAAGCCATCCAGCTTGAGATTGGATAATCAATATGAATATGAGATTGACCAATTTGCATTAAAAACTAGGGCAATTTGCATAAAAAGGAATCCCTTGAATGGCATATTTTTTGCAACATGAAATTAAGGTGAAGAATCTACCTCCTGCGTGGGATTGCAAGCAATGCCACAAATGCCTTCGACGCGAGTTTGATGTTGTTGGGGGTTGAAGTCGCCATGGATGCCTACGCGAGATTGCAATGCACAAATGAATTGCCCTCTTCTTTTTAATTAAGTAATGACCGTTGTCATTGAAATTATGACGAACTCGAGCACTTTTTTGAAAAAAACAAAATTTTCATTGCTAATGCCTTCTTTGTCGAAACCAAATGGCAAATTGTCGTCAGAATTGCGACGAATTCGGGCATTTTTTCAAAAAAAAACCAAATTTGGCCACAATATACCTTCTCCGTCAGAAACATCAATCGGAAATCTAGTCCAAATGTATTAGTGAATTAAGAGTGATCTACCACAAAACAACTCTTTCCTACATTATAATCAGTTATTTCTTAGTATTAGTAAAAAAAAATTAAATGTAGAACAAATCACCTATTTAGGCAAAAGGTTTTAAACATAGAATAAATCTCAATTTTTTGCCACAAAACATAGGGACTCCAGCTACATCATAGCTCTTGTATATTAAATATGTTATTTCATAATTCTTATAGAAAAATGTTCAATGGGGCATCAAAGTGTGTTTCGAAGGGAGCATATTTATGGTTCTTGAAATTTGGTGTCAATTTACTTTTCCAATTAAGGTGAAAAGGAATATCAACTTATGAAAGAAATTATTGATAAAAAGAATTCATGGAAAGCATCTTGTAGGATACAAACTAGTGTAAATCAAAATTTTCATATTATAATTTGAAGTTCACACGATACAATAGGAATGCTACAAATTTGTTAATAAAATGCTTGTTTCAAGTAGTACTGATCTCTATGTGTTCAATATATAGAATAAAAAGACAATAACATCTATTAGTGTATTAAAGTAGAGAATAATTAAATAATAAGGAATAGCTTATATGATCCGAAGAAGTCTAAAATACTTCTAGAGGTATTAAGAAGAATTGACATGATCATCTCTTGTCTAGGATAAAACAAAAGCAAAGGAATAGAGCTTACTGACATTAGCTAGTAGATCCTAAGATATGCTTCTAGAAACATTATTTACAACTAATCTTCTTGGTGGCTTCATTGTTAGTTTTATGCATTCTGCCTTTCTAAGTAACACTAACAGAAGAAGTTCCAATATTGAAAAAAAACCCACATTGCCACTAATAATGCCCAATACAATAGCTACAATTACAGTTTTTAGATGAGCACCAATTGTAGTTGCAACATTTTTGTAAAATGACTTTGGGTGCCGCTACTACAACTTAGTCAATAATGTAACTAAAAATTATAGAATTTCTAAATATCATGACCAGTAGATTGATTGTTTACTTAGAAATTGTTCTACTTATATCACCAAGGTTTCATGTTCTTCAGAAGTCACTAAATAGAGTTTACCTATTCACTTGTGCATACATTTTAATCCATATTAATATTTAATTCTTTTGGGAGTCTTTGGTGTATTATTATATTTAGAAATGAGTCACTGATAGTGATAGTTGTTTTTCTTCTCATGGTGAAGCTAATGAACTTTCAAGCTTATGCTACGAGGGAATTCAGAAGGTGAGAGATAGGTTTTAGTTGTGATTCATGGCATCCTGCAAGATAGCTCACGTGCCTTGCCAATGCTTCCACATTTTGCATTCAAGCCATAAAAGTGGAGGGCAAGTTGTGCTTTGATCCTAAAGATTTAGTTCACGTATGTTGTTGTACAGTTCTCTTCTTCTTTGGTTGGTGCATGTGGGTTTTGAACACCGAGTCTCTGATTTGCTTGATCTCAAGTTTGAAGGCAATCAACGAAATATTATATTTTCCCCACAAATTATTAAATTTGTGGATTCTTTTTCCTTTTTCACATTTTATCCACCCTCTCAAATAAGGATCTTATAATTAGAATTTTCATTCAGGAATGAATTTATAGGCCAGTTGTGTCAAGTATGAATTTCATCATTGAAAACTTGGACTTTGATTCTCTTTCAATATAGGGTTAAAAATGCTTATTGGGTGACTGTGAGAGTAGAGCGATGGGAAAAATGCATAGCGATGGGGTAGCCAGGGGTGAGGATGCTGAAGAATGTAATAGAGGGTGTTGTCTACTTCCACTATTCTGATCTCCATTTTGTGAGCATGGAGATCAATGATCACTTTGATACTGTGCTTCTTGCAACATAAATTCAAAACCGTCATGTGAAGTCTTCAAAGGAAATTTCTAATTAGATATTACCCCACCCAATTTGTCCGTTGTTTTGGGATGAAATTACTTACAGAGCCCAAGTGAAGGCTGCGTCAAGTGTCTTGAGAGATCCTCCAATACTCATATCGAACGTTGCAACATTATCATCATTCCATCCAAGCTACCCTTCAAAGTCCACGGTCAGCTGATCTTTTGACAGGGCCTTCATAGAGCATTGCACAACAAATTTCAATTTTACTGCTCTATTACTCCCACATGAATGAACTCATATGAGAAACACATACCTGGATGTCAAGATCATCACTTGTGTCTTGTCCTATTTTTTTTCAGATTGCCTTAATATACATGTAGCTGCCTGTCTTTGAACTTATAATGAATTATTAATTAATGGTTCTACAAAGAACAGTGTCATGTGTTAAAGACAGAACCTAAGGAGGGTCTGAAAGGGTAGGAAAGGGCTTGGTAGAGCCAACATCATGGGTGTGAAAATACTTGAAATAATGGGCCTCCACCCATTTCAAACATGATTTATTGTGATTTATGTAATTTATAGCTTGGTTACTGATATAAGTTCCATTTGTCATGTCTTGTATTTCCAAATTTTAGAGGCCTACTATGTATAATTCATATCATACAGAAGTGTTACACCACAAAACAAATCAATCATAGTAATAATGTGCGTGTGCATGAATTCTTAAAAGAATACCTAAACATACTTTTGTAGGGTTTTGAAGCAAGGAAGTATACATGATATCATCTATTTCAAGAAAATTGAAGTAGTCCACTACATCTCCCCATAAAATACAATGTTAACTCTTGCAGTGTAGCTAGGTTACAGTTTAATGGCTGCAGTAGAGTAGCCTAACTTGTATGTCTTTAAAGATTTGAACCGGCTTCTATTGTTCATTCAAAGGTTTTTTTTTTCTAATGAAAAATTAAAAAATGCTTGGGAAAAATTGAGGCTGCTAATCGGAAAAAGGAAACAATGTGTAGAATATTCATTTGAAATATCAAACTTTAGGATAGGTCTTTTATTTTTCTTTTGACACGGTTTTCTAAAAATAAAATATTCAATTTGGTGAGGCAAAAACATTAGTCTCCACCTATATAAATAGGGACTAATAAATCCCCCTCACACAAACATGTAGTGGAATTCACAACTAACCCTTAAAATGAAACTATACAAATAAATATAAAATTCTATTAATTAAACTTCACATAAAATACAATCAACTCCTACCAAGAATAATAAATAACTATCAATAACTAACACATAAAATTCACCCCACTCTAATTACTCAAATGAAAATAATATTAATTAATTATTACTCTACCATAACAAATGCATTTACACATATTAATACACTCATATATCATAAAATATCATAATATTAATATAAGCCATGAATAATAATAATAATGATAATAATAATAATAATAATAGTCATAAATACTTACACCAAAAATGATATTACTATCTCTTAAATTTTATTAAAAATGTAGCACATGAACATATGCAAGATAAAGAACAACATTTGCCACATTACCAAAGCAAACTGACTCAAGGATACAAACATTTCCCTTATGGCAATTGGAATAGGTAATGTGAAGACCAAAGGTGATTTTCCTAATATAGGACATTGGCTAGGGCTTAGTCAATGTGGCCCTTAATGCTATCTCCAGCACCACATTGGCTAGGGATTAGCCAATGTGGGTCTTAATGCTATTTCCATTACCACCATTGGGAATTGTTTAGGCATGCTTAGACCTGTGAAGCAGGTGGAGTCAATGCATGGTACCTACATCACCCAAACACAAAACATCTACACAACGTATACAACCACACATACATATCTAGCAATAGCATTATAATCAATCCTTGAACTAAATCACTTGAAATATATATTAGTAATTCATAATCGATCATAATCATAACACTTCATCTCATATAAAAACGTCAAGAAATCAATAGGATTAAACTTACTATCATTGTTACATCCTCATCATATGAGAACCACTAGGACATCATAATTGTAATACAATACCTTAATATAACCAATGGGTCCTTAAAAGTATATAGCATCGTAACATAGTCGTGTCCTGAAACATAGGCCCATTATACATTAGCAACCTTCATAAATAAAGTGAGTAAGGCTACCTCTAACAGGCAACATGCTACTAAAAATCAATCATATATGCCAAAGAAACATAATCAAGAAACAACTATAGAAAGAGTTAACCTAGATCATAGATCACTTCCCAAAAGAGAACACATAGAAAACATGGTTAGAAAAATCCACTAGTCAATAACGCATTCCATCATAGCTAACTTTGTACACCCTAATCTCCTGATTAGTACATCATATTTTGACAAAAAAAATTATTGTCTTTGTAGGTCACTTGAGAGCTTAAATTTACTGTTTTAGCTTTTGGGTATTTATAAAGAATGCGAGATGATTCATTATGTTCACAAAGTTCAAAAAGTGGTCATTTAGAGGCAATTGTAGATACCTACTTAAAGATTCCCTAATAACCGGGCACTACAACCACCTCAAAAATTAATTTAATACATATTTTTCTAATAACTATACATTTTTCTCTAGTAGCTAGTTTTATCAATACTTATGCACAAATGCTCCATGTGTTGTGTACCATTGAAGTTAAACAATTCCTTGAGTTAAATATTAAAATTTTAACTAGTGGGGTACAAGTGGGTGGCTATAAGTACATGAGAAATATCTTAATGAACTTTTAATTATCATTTATTTTTATTTTTTTTAAATTGATTATTGAAAGGTTAAATGAACAAGTGAATAATCACTAGAAACATAAGCTGATAACTTGACTCCTTCCCTTAATTAATTTTTTTTCAATTAAAAAAAATAAAAATTAATTTAATCCCACATAATTTTGATAAAAATAAATCTATTCTTCTATTAAAACTATTGGTGTAATTAACTATTCATGTTGGATATTATTACACCTTACGTAAGTTTACTTAGGATAATGCATTTCATAGTAGTTTGGGTATGAGACACTTGGGTGTTTGTGCCACATTGGGATAGTGTGTTATAGGAGAATTTCCACCTTTTGTGGTCTTATCTTGTTGTTACATTCCACATTCAGTGGGTGATCCACCTCTTGTGGAATATTATATTGTTTCTCCTACCTACTCCTACTTATCCCTACCTACCCTTATTTCTTATCGAACCACATGTCATGATTGTGTGCTCACATATCCATATAGTTTTGCCTATATAAGCAGGCTCATATTCATTGTATGTAACTTTTGATGATCTATCTATTGATGAGAATACAATTTATTCTTGTCCTATATTTTGTCTCTATTTTGTACTTTTCATGGAGCTCTTGATCTTGGCAAAATATCACATGGTCTCAGAGCCTAAAGGGCTTCATTGATTAGTCTTTTGGAGACATTTTGGAGGCTTCAATTTTCAGATCTGGGGAGGTGCTATTTTTGGGGGAATCCTGCAGTGATTTAGAAATCGCGGTTGAGTCCGAGAGGCCATTTCCATAAAAACTAAGCATAAACTCCCCCTATTTTGGAGAAAGTCGATTTTGGAGGAAAAATTTAGCCTAATAGGCTATATGGTACGGATTTTTAAAAAAATATATTTTTTTTTACATTTTTTATTTTAAACTGCTGAATTTTTTTTTACATCGAGGCTTATTGTAAAGTTTTTATTATATATTAAAAAAAATATATGCTTTCTTGTGACCACCAGCTCTGCGACATCACTGCTTCCTTGGCTATTTGTCTTCCCTAGCCCCCGACGCCAGTCGACGGTGACTTCCCCAGCTCCCAGTGGTTGCAACCTCCCTGACTCCTACTCTGGCATTGGCTACTCTAGCTGCCCTGCTCCTTTGACCATCGATCTCCTTGTCATGCTGCCACTTCCCTCCCTATTGTGCCCTCTTCGACAGTTTTTTAAACTAGCGGACCCACGCCTGCCACGTGGCAGGTGGTCACTAGCTTGTGGGCTAATCACCCTACACAATCAGCAGGCTATACACCCAGGTGACACTTCATCAGACACTCAGATCTGTACATCTTCCGCATACGAAGGATTTTGTACAACCATGCCATTGTACCAAACAAATCACAAACTGCCACATCATCATGTCCATACAGTACGGACGACATGCAAGGTGGAGGTGAAGTTCTCATGATGGCCAGATGAGCATCAAATTTAAGCCCATCATTTGATGACATCAGCACCATGTCAATAGTATTTTGAATTTTTTTACCCCCTCACCATTTGGCTTTTTGATTTCGCAGTCCGACTTCAAGAGGTCATATATTGCTTATTTTTGCTCCTTTTTTGGTGCAATTTTTTTTGAAATGGGATAGAATTTCATGCTCTTCAGAGTGCTAGAAGAATTTTCTATTTTTTATGGATGAAGTTTTCAGAATTTTCATATTTTCATGACTGTACCTATCTAATCCCCAATTTTACAACTTCAGAGGCTTCATTTGGGGTCATACAACCTCCTTTTTGGGTGCCATTTTTTTTGGAAGTGCATAATTTTTTGTCTACTTTAATAATCTTCCATTATTTTGGAGTGATTTTGAGAAAATATTGTACTTTCAGTATTTGGTCATTTTTGGGCTATTTGGTACCTGTATTTTTGCTTGGGTCTCGGTTAGATCTCTTGCAGTATTTGTTGAAGTCTCTTATATCTTATTTTGAGAAGTTGTAAATTTGAAATTAGAAGTCCACCTTGCCTTGTTTTGCAAGTGGCCCATTGTATACGCACTAAGTATAAAGTGCCAAATCATCATTTTTTGGGGGGTGTCTTGTGTGATTTTTCCTCTCTCTATATTGTGTTTTTTCATTTTGGTTCTATGGGTTCTCCTAAATCTCCACCTTTAACTCCTCATAATTATGCATCATGGAAGATAAAGGCATGGAGTAAACTAATGGAAAAAGGACTCATTCATTATGTAAATGGAACTATAACAGCACCACCTGATCCTGATTCTCAAATTGAATGGCTCACTAAGAATGCTATGGCACTTGGAACATTAAGAAAGTATGTATTAGATGATCTCATTTTTCACATTGATAAGTGTACTACAATTAAAGAGACTTGGGATATTTATGAGAAATTGTATGGTCAAGTTGATGAGATTAAGGGCTACAAGCTTGATAGTGAACTCACAAATTTGGATCCTAAGGATTTTGATACAATCCAAGATTATATCACAAAAGAAAATGAGCTAAGGGAAAAGCTAAAGGATTGTAGCATTAACAGAAAAGATGCTCAATTGGATTATAATTTGTTGGAAAAGCTTCCTTCAAAGTATGTAGCCTTTGTATCTAGCTTTCACACCCATAGGCTAGCTTAAGGTTCCTCTTACACTTCTCC